>NC_053027.1:510055905-510212360 GCF_003073215.2 Triticum urartu | reverse complement strand
ATTTATCTCAATGGCTTGCCGATCATCGGGCAAGTCCACCAAAGTCCATACTTTGTTCTGATATATGGATCCTATTTCGGATTTCATGGCTTCTAACCATTTGTCGGAATACGGGCCCACCATCGCTTCTCCATAGCTCGTAGGTTCATTGTTGTCTAACAACATGATATCTAAGACAGGATTACCGTACCACTTAGGAGTAGTACATATCCTTGTCGACCTACGAGGTTCGATAGCAACTTGATCCGAAGCTTCATGATCACTATCATTAACTTCCTATTCAACAGACGTAGGCTCCACAGAAAACATCTTTCTGTGTTGCATCACTCTCTGGTTGAAATAAAGGTTCGACAACCTCATCAAGTTCTATCTTCCTCCCACTCAATTCTTTCAAGAGAAACTCCTTCTCGAGAAAGGACCCGTTCTTAGTGACAAACAATTTGCCCTCGGATCTGAGATAGAAGGTATACCCTGCTGTCACCTTTGGGTATCCTATGAAGATGTGTTTGTCCGCTTTGGGTTCGAGCTTCTCTGGCTGAAGCCTTAAGCATCGCAGCCCCAAACATTAAGAAAGAACAACTTTGGTTTCTTGCCAAACCAATGTTCATACGACATCGTCTCAACGGACTTAGATGGTGTCCTATCTAAAGTGAATGCAGCTGTCTCTAACGCATAACCTCAAAATGAAAACGGTAGATTGGTAAGAGACATCATAGATCGCACCATATCTCATAGTGTTCGATTACGACGTCCGGATACACCATTACCTTGTGGTGTTCCAGGTGGCTTCAACTGTGAAACAATTCCACAATGTCTTAAGTGATTGCCAAACTCATAACTCAGAAAATCCCCTTTTGATCAGATCGTAGGAACATGATCTTATTGTTATGATGATTCTTAACTTCACTCTGAAATCGCTTGAACTTTTCAAACGTTTCAGACTTGTGCTTCATTAAGTAGATATACCTATATCTACTCAAATCGTCAGTGAAGATGAGAAAATAGCGATATCCACTGCACGCTTCAATTCTCATTGGATCACACGCATCAGCATGCATGATCTCCAACAAGTCACTTGCCCGTTTCATTGTACCTGAAAACGGGGTCTTAGTCATCCTGCCCATGAGGCATGGCTCGCATGTGTCAAGCGATTCAAAATCAAGTGACTCCAAACATCCATCGACATGGAGTTTCTTCATGCATCTTACACCAATATGACTTAAGCGGCAGTGCCACGAGAAAGTGGTACTATCATTATTAACTCTACATCTTTTGGCGTGAACATGTGTATTACCACGACCGAGATTCAATGAACCATTCACATAGGGTGCATGACCATGAAAGGTATCATTCATGTAAACAGAATAACCATTATTCTCTAACTTAAATGAATGACCGTATTGCAATGAACATGATCTAATCATATTCATGCTCAACGTAGACACCTGATAACATTTATCTAGGTTCAATACTAATCCCGAAGGCAGATGGAGCGCGCGATGGTGATCTCATCAACTTGGTCTTTCTCTAGGAACGTATTGAAACAGGGAGCTACAACGTGAGCTATTTATCTACAACATATTTGCAAAGACAATTTAGACTATGTTCATGATAATTGAGTTCATTTAATGAACTCCCACTCAGATAGACATCCCTCTAGTCATCTAAGTGAAACATGATCTGAGTCAACTAGGCCGTGTCCGATCATCACGTGAGACGGACTAGTCAACATCGGTGAACATCTTCATGTTGATCGTATCTTCTATACGACTCATGCTCGACCTTTCGGTCTTCCATGTTCCGAGGCCATGTCTGTACATGCTAGGCTCGTCAAGTCAACCTAAGTGTTTTTGCTGGGTAAATCTGGCTTACACCCGTTGTATTCGAACGTTAGAATCTATCACACCCGATCATCACGTGGTGCTTCGAAACAACGAACCTTCGCAACGGTGCACAGTTAGGGGGAACACCTTTCTTGAAATTTTAGTGAGAGATCATCTTATTTAAGCTACCGTCGTTTTAAGCAAATAAGATGTAAAACATGATAAACATCACATGCAATCAAATAGTGACATGATATGGCCAATATCATTTTGCTCCTTTTGATCTCCATCTTTGGGGCTCCATGATCATCGTTGTCACCAGCATGACACCATGATCTCCATCATCATGATCTCCATCATCGTGTCTTCTTGAAGTTGTCTCGTCATCTATTACTTCTACTACTATGGCTAACGCTTTAGCAATAAAGTAAAGTAATTACATGACGTTTATGTTGACACGCAGGTCATAAATAAATAAAGACAACTCTTATGGCTCCTGCTGGTTGTCATACTCATCGACATGCAAGTCGTGATTCCTATTACAAGAACATGATCAATCTCATACATCACATATATCATTCATCACATCCTTTTGGCCATATCACATCACATGGCATATGCTGCAAAAACAAGTTAGACGTCCTCTAATTGTTGTTGCAAGTTTTTACGTGGCTGCCATAGGTTTCTAGCAAGAACGTTTCTTACCTACGCGAAAACCACAACGTGATATGCCAATTTCTATTTACCCTTCATAAGGACCCTTTTCATCAAATCCGATCCGACTAAAGTGGGAGAGACAGACACCCGCTAGCCACCTTATGCAACTAGTGCATGTCAGTCGGTGGAACCAGTCTCACGTAAGAGTACGTGTAAGGTCGGTCCGGGCCGCTTCATCCCACGATGCCGCCGAATCAAGATAAGACTAGTAACCGCAAGCAAATTGACAAAATCAACGCCCACAACAACTTGTGTTCTACTCGTGCATAGAAACGACGCATAGACCTAGCTCATGATGCCACTGTTGGGGATCGTAGCAGAAATTCAAAATTTTCTACGCATCACCAAGATCAATCTATGGAGTAATCTAGCAATGAGGGGAAGGAGAGTGCATCTACATACCCTTGTAGATCGCTAAGCGGAAGCGTTCAAGTGAACGGGGTTGATGGAGTCGTACTCGTGGTGATCCAAATCACCGATGATCCTAGTGCCGAATGGACGGCACCTCCGTGTTCAACACACGTACAGCCCAGTGACGTCTCCTACGCCTTGATCCAGTAAGGGGAGAAGGAGAGGTTGGGGAAGACTCCATCCAGCAGCAGCACGACGGCGTGGTGGTGGTGGAGGAGCGTGGTACTCCAGCTGGGCTTCGCCAAGCACCGCAAGAGACGAGGAGGGAGAGGGGTAGGGCTACGCCAAGAAGGAGATGTTCTCATGTGTATGGCAGTCCAAAACCCCACTATATATAGGCGAAAGGGAGGGGCTGCGCCCCCACCTAGGTTTCCACCCCTAGGGGTGGCGGCCAGCCCTAGATCCCATCTAGGGGGGCGGCCAAGGGGGGAGAGAGGGGGGCGCACCACTAGGTGGGCCTTAGGCCCATCTGAGCCTAGGGTTTCCCCCTTTTCCCTTCTCTCTTCGCCTTGGGCCCTGGTGGGGGGGCGCACCAGCCCACCTGGGGCTGGTCCCCTCTCACACTTGGCCCACGCAACCCTTTGGGGCAGGTAGCCCCACCTGGTGGAACCCCGGGACCCTCCCGGTGGTCCCGGTACGTTACCGATAGCACCCGAAACTTTTCCAGTGACCAAAACAGGACTTCCCATATATAAATCTTTACCTCCGAACCATTCTGGAACTCCTCGTGACGTCCGGGATCTCATCCGGGACTCTGAACAACCACGTATATCTATTCCCTATAACCCTAGCATCATCGAACCTTAAGTGTGTAGACCCTACGGGTTCGGGAGTCATGCAGACATGACCGAGACAACTCTCCGGTCAATAACCAATAGCGGGATCTAGATACCCATGTTGGCTCCCACATGCTCCACGATGATCTCATCGTATGAACCACGATGTCGAGGATTCAATCAATCCCGTATTCAATTCCCTTTGTCTAGCGGTACGATACTTGCCCGAGATTCGATCGTCGGTATCCCGATACCTTGTTCAATCTCGTTACCGGCAAGTCTCTTTACTCGTTCCGTAACACATCATTCCGTGATCAACTCCTTGATCACATTGTGCATATTATGATGATGTCCTACCGAGTGGGCCCAGAGATACCTCTCCGTTTACACGGAGTGACAAATCCCAGTCTCGATTCGTGCCAACCCAACAGATACTTTCGGAGATACCTGTAGTGTACCTTTATAGCCACCCAGTTACGTTGTGACTTTTGGCACACCCAAAGCACTCCTACGGTATCCGAGAGTTGCACAATCTCATGGTCTAAGGAAATGATACTTGACATTAGAAAAGCTTTAGCAAACGAACTACACGATCTTGTGCTACGCTTAGGATTGGGTCTTGTCCATCACATCATTCTCCTAATGATGTGATCCCGTTATCAACGACATCCAATGTCCATGGTCAGGAAACCGTAACCATCTATTGATCAACGAGCTAGTCAACTAGAGGCTTACTAGGGACATGGTGTTGTCTATGTATCCACACATGTATCTGAGTTTCCTATCAATACAATTCTAGCATGGATAATAAACGATTATCATGAACAAGGAAATATAATAATAACCAATTTATTATTGCCTCTAGGGCATATTTCCAACAATATATACATGGCAGTTCATCCTCTTGGGCCTCAAGTCGCCACTGGGTCTTGGTCTGCCAACGGGCTCGTATGACCCGCCATCTTCATAGGTAAGCCGCGAGTGGTATGACCTGGCCCCTCCTGGGCGGTTCATACCAAATAGTCATATCCCCAACATTAGGCCCCAGGTTGACTTGAACTTGTTCATGTCAATCTTCAATACCGGTCTTATCAAAATGTTTGCACCACTTATTGAGAAACCTTGTTGTAACCCTCCATGACGTCAGCTCACAGAATCTTCTTAAACCGCCGTGACGTCACTTCACATTAATTGTGTATGCGGTTCAGAACATCTTAATTGATCCTTATCTTAATAACCACCCTGAAAATCGAGGCATCCATATGGCCACATGATGGTTTCGGCCTTCTTGATTCCCGCGCACACCTTGTATCTTCCCCCCTTATAAATAGGGACAGGGGTCTTTATCATTTTCACCCCTTCCTTCGTCTTCCTCGTGTCTCTTCTGTCGCTCGAGCTCCGCCGCTGCGACCTTCAACCGCTGCACCGACCTAGGCCGTTGCATCAACCTGATTGGATCAGAAACTCCGGCACGCCACCGCTGCTCCTCATCTTCTGTAAGTGCACCTTTCTTTCCATCTCAGATCTGCGTTTAGGGTTTCGATAGTTCATCGGCGTTCTTGTTGTTCTTCGTTGTTTCTTTCAACTCTAGTGGCTTTTAATCTAGATAGGCTACGAACCTTGCACGGAAAGTAGTTTTAGTATTCCTTTTTATTATTAGAGTAACATCTCCTCGTAGAAAATCTCATTGAAACATCCACACTTTCCACTATCGCCACCTTAGGTTTAGAATTTTACTGCCTTTCCTGAACTGTCATAGATCCAAAATTATAAGTTCAGCTTGTGAAATATGTTTGTCTACCACTTAGCAAATTTTTCATTTGATAGACCTGAAGCACCAACACTGCCATGGCGGCTTATAACTTAAACCATGACCCATTATATATCATTAGGCCCCATTAAGCCACCATCATTTACTTCATAGTTAATAGCTCTGCAACATCCTTCCGGTTTAACAACTACATGCTTTGAACTGTATCTCTGTAACCATTAGCCTTGCACAGCGACTTACACGATAATTTGTAACTCACCAGATATCTACCGGTTCAATAATCATCTTGAACCGCCTTGTGTAGGCTGTGCACCCAACCATGACTAAGACCGTCACCTTATGTGACTGGGTCCCGTCCATTGTTACCGAGGCAATGCTCCAGGAGTGTGTCAAAATTGGCTTCTTACCAGCGAAAAACATCATTTAGTGGTGTGTTCCAAAGCCAGCCGAAGTCAGACCTCACCCCTAGGATGGTGAAGTTATTGTTTTCATCGATCATATGAACCGGGCTTCTCACCGCCCGGTTCAAAATTCTTCCGTGACATTCTGCATTTTTCCAACTTCGTCCTCAAGACATCGGACCCAATTCCGTGTCAAATATCTGCAATTTCCAAGTCTTCTGCGAAGTATATCTTCAAGAGGAACCTAGTGTTGAACTCTTTAGAGAGTATTTTTACTTGAACCGCCAAAATGAATTCACTGACGGGCCTAGCCAGGAGCTTGGAGGGATTTCAATTCAACGACGCAGAGATGCCATTTTTCCTTATGCTAAACTTCCAAGCCACCCCAAGGATTGGAATAAAACTTGGTTCTACTGCAAAGATACTTCTCCTTTAGTGAGAATCCCATGCCCGACTTCCGTGACCAACGGCTCAACCCGAAGCATCCTCTCCCCGACCGGCTTACCACTGCTGAACGAGCCAAACTTGCGCCTACCTTCTCAAAGGTCAGAGCACTATTGGGCAATGGATTGACTGGGGTTGATCTTGTTCGATGCTAGGTAGCTTGGAGGATCATACCTTTAAGCCGCCGGTCCAGTTTAATGTGCACATATTGTTGGGGAACGTAGTAATTTCAAAAAAATTCCTACGCACACGCAAGATCATGGTGATGCATAGCAACGAGAGGGGAGAGTGTGATCTGCGTACCCTTGTAGACCGACAGCGGAAGCGTTAGCACAACGCGGTTGATGTAGTCGTACGTCTTCACGGCCCGACCGATCAAGCACCGAAACTACGGCACCTCCGAATTTTAGCACACGTTCAGCTCGATGACGATCCCCGGACTCCGATCCAGCAAAGTGTCGGGGAAGAGTTCCGTCAGCACGACGGCGTGGTGACGATCTTGATGCTCTACCGTCGCAGGGCTTCGCCTAAGCACCGCTACAATATTATCGAGGATTATGGTGGAAGGGGGCACCGCACACGGCTAAGAAAACGATCACGTGGATCAACTTATGTGTCTAGGGGTGCCCCCTGCCCCCGTATATAAAGGAGCAAGGGGAGGAGGCCGGCCGGCCCTATAGGCGCGCCAAGGAGGAGTCCTCCTAGTAGGACTATGACTCCTACTAGGAGGGGGAAGGAAGTGGGAAGGGAGAAGGAAAGGGGGCGCCGCCCCCTCTCCTAGTCCAATTCGGACCAGGGGGGAGGAGGCGCGCGGCCCACCCTGGCTGCCCTTCTCTCTCTCTACTAAGGCCCATATGGCCCATTACTTCTCCGGGGGGGGGTTCCGGTAACCCTCTGGTGCTCCGGTTTTCTCCGAAATCACCCGGAACACTTCCGGTGTCCGAATATAGTCGTCCAATATATCAATCTTTATGTCTCGACCATTTCGAGACTCCTCGTTATGTCCGTGATCACATCCGGGACTCTGAACTAACTTCGGTACATCAAAACTCATAAACTCATAATATAACTGTCATCGAAACCTTAAGCGTGCGGACCCTACGGGTTCGAGAACAATGTAGACATGACCGAGACATGTCTCTGGTCAATAACCAATAGCGGAACCTGGATGCTCATATTGGCTCCTACATATTCTACGAAGATCTTTATCGGTTAGACCGCATAACAACATACGTTGTTCCCTTTGTCATCGGTATGTTACTTGCCCAAGATTCGATCGTCGGTATCTCAATACCTAGTTCAATCTCGTTATCGGCAAGTCTCTTTACTCGTTTCGTAATACATCATCTCGCAACTAACTCATTAGTTGCAATGCTTGCAAGGCTTATGTGATGTGCATTACCGAGAGGGCCCAGAGATACCTCTCCGACAATCGGAGTGACAAATCCTAATCTCAAAATACGCCAACCCAACATTTACCTTTGGAGACACCTGTAGAGCTCCTTTATAATCACCCAGTTACGTTGTGACGTTTGGTAGCACACAAAGTGTTCCTCTGGCAAACGGGAGTTGCATAATCTCATAGTCATAGGTGTGTTGGGGAACGTAGCATAATTCAAAATTTTCCTACGTGTCACCAAGATCTATCTATGGAGTCATCTAGCAACGAGGGAGGAGTGGATCTACATACCCTTGTAGATCGCGCGCGGAAGCGTTCAAGAGAACGGGGTTGATGGAGTCGTACTCGTCGTGATCCAAATCACCGATGATCCTAGCGCCGAACGGACGGCACCTCCGCGTTCAACACACGTACGGAGCAGCGACGTCTCCTCCTTCTTGATCCAGCAAGGGGGAGGAGAGGTTGATGGAGATCCAGCAGCACGACGGCGTGGTGGTGGAAGTAGCGGGATTCCAACAGGGCTTCGCCAAGCGCTGCGGGAGGAGGGAGATGTGTCATGGGAGGGAGAGGGAGAGGCGCCAGGGCTCAGGTTTTTTGCTGCCCTCCCTTCCCCCCACTATATATAGGGCCAAGGGAGAGGGGGGGGCGCAGCCTTGGCCCTTCCTCCAAGGAAGGGTGCGGCCAAGGGAGGAGTTCCTCCTCCCCAAGGCACCTCGGAGGTGCCTTCCCCCTTTAGGACTCTTCCTTTTCCTCTTCTCTTGGCGCATGGGCCTCTTGGGGCTGGTGGCCTTGGCCCATATAGGCCAAGGCGCACCCCCTACAGCCCATGTGGCCCCCGGGGCAGGTGGCCCCACCCGGTGGACCCCCGGGACCCTTCCGGTGGTCCCGGTACAATACCGGTGACCTCGAAACTTGTCCCGATGGCCGAAATAGCACTTCCTATATATAATTCTTTACCTCCAGACCATTCCGGAACTCCTCGTGACGTCCGGGATCTCATCCGGGACTCCGAACAACTTTCGGGTTACCGCATACTAATATCTCTATAACCCTAGCGTCACCGAACCTTAAGTGTGTAGACCCTACGGGTTCGGGAGACATGTAGACATGACCGAGATGACTCTCCGGTCAATAACCAATAGCGGGATCTGGATACCCATGTTGGCTCCCACATGTTCCATGATGATCTCATCGGATGAACCACGATGTCAAGGACTTAATCAATCCCGTATACAATTCCCTTTGTCTATCGGTACGATACTTGCCCGAGATTCGATCGTCGGTATCCCGATACCTTGTTCAATCTCGTTACCGGCAAGTCTCTTTACTCGTTCCATAACACATCATCCCGTGATCAACTCCTTGATCACATTGTGCACATTATGATGATGTCCTACCGAGTGGGCCCAGAGATACCTCTCCGTTTACACGGAGTGACAGATCCCAGTCTTGATTCGTGCCAACCCAACAGACACTTTCGGAGATACCCGTAGTGTACCTTCATAGCCACCCAGTTACGTTGTGACGTTTGGCACACCCAAAGCACTCCTATGGTATCCGGGAGTTGCACAATCTCATGGTCTAAGGAAATGATACTTGACATTAGAAAAGCTTCAGCATACGAACTACACGATCTTGTGCTACGCTTAGGATTGGGTCTTGTCCATCACATCATTCTCCTAATGATGTGATCCCGTTATCAACGACATCCAATGTCCATGGTCAGGAAACCGTAACCATCTATTGATCAACGAGCTAGTCAACTAGAGGCTTACTAGGGACATGGTGTTGTCTATGTATCCACACATGTATCTGAGTTTCCTATCAATACAATTATAGCATGGATAATAAACGATTATCATGAACAAGGAAATATAATAATAATCAATTTATTATTGCCTCTAGGGCATATTTCCAACAGTCTCCCACTTGCACTAGAGTCAATAATCCAGTTCACATCGATATGTGATTAACACTCAAGGTCACATCCCCATGTGACTAACACCCAAAGAGTTTACTAGAGTCAATAATCTAGTTCACATTACCATGTGATTAACACTCGATGAGTTCTGGGTTTGATCATGTTATGCTTGTGAGAGATGTTATAGTCAACGGATCTGAACCTTTTAGATCCGTGTGTGCTTTACAAATCTCTATGTCATCTCCTAGATGCATCTAGCACGTTCTATTTGGAGCTATTCCAAACAACTGTTCTACTATACGAATCCAGTTTACTACTCAGAATAATCTGGATTAGTGTCAAAGTTTGCATCGGCGTAACCCTTTACGACGAACTCTTTTACCACCTCCATAATCGAGAAAATTCCTTAGTCCACTAGTTACTAAGGATAACTTTGACCGCTGTCCTGTGATCTATTCTTAGATCACTCTTGTACCCCTTGACTGACTCATGGTAAGGCACATTTCAGGTGCGGTACACAGCATAGCATACTGTAGAGCCTATGTCTTAAGCATAGGGGACGACCTTCGTCCTTTCTCTCTATTCTGCCGTGGTCGAGCTTTAAGTCTTAACTTCATACCTTACAACTCAGGCAAGAACTCCTTCTTTGACTGATCCATCTTGAACACCTTCAAGATCATGTCAAGGTATGTGCTCATTTGAAAGTACCATTAAGCGTTTTGATCTATTCTTATAGATCTTGATGCTCAATGTTCAAGTAGCTTAATCCAGGCTTTCCATTGAAAAACACTTTCCAAATAACCCTATATGCTTTCCAGAAATTCTACGTCATTTCTGATTAACAACATGTCAACAGCATATATTCATCAGAAATTCTATAGTGCTCCCACTCACTTCTTTGGAAATACAAGTTTCTCATAAACTTTGTATAAACCCAAAATCTTTGATCATCTCATCAAAGCGTACATTCCAACTCCGAGATGCTTACTCCAGTCCTTAGAAGGATTGCTGGAGCTTTGCATACTTATTAGCATCTTTCAGGATTGACAAAACCTTCCGGTTGTATCACATACAACCTTTCCTCAAGAAAATCGTCGAGGAAACAATGTTTTGACATCCTATCTGCAAGATTTCATAAATAATGCAGTAATCGCTAATATAATTCCAACAGACTCTTAGCATCGCTACGAGTGAGAAAGTCTCATCGTAGTCAACTCCTTGAACTTGTCGGAAAACATCTTAATGACAAGTCGAGCTTTCTTAATGGTGATACTTACCATCATTGTCCGTCTTCCTTTTAAAATCCATATGTACCTAACAGCCTTACGACCATCAAGTAGTTCTTCCAAAGTCTACACTTTGTTTTCATACATGGATCCTATCTCGGATTTTATGGCCTCGAGCCATTTATCGGAATCCGGGCTTGCTTCTCCATGGCTCGTAGGTTCATTGTTGTCTAGCAACATGACTTCCAAGACATGATTAGTACCACTCTGAAGTAGTACGCATCCTTGTCATCCCACGAGGTTTGGGAGTGACTTGATCTGAAGTTTCATGATCACTATCATAAGCTTCCACTTCAATTGGTGTAGGTGCCACAGGAACAACTCCCTGTGCCCTGCCACACACTAGTTGAAGAGACGGTTCAATAACCTCATCAAGTCTCCACCATCCTCCCACTCAATTCTTTCGAGAGAAACTTTTCCTCGAGAAAGGACCCGATTCTAGAAACAATCCCTTATTGCTTTCGGATCTGAGACAGGAGGTATACCCATCTGTTTTGGGTGTCCTATGAAGATGCATTTATCCGCTTTGGGTTCGAGCTTATCAGCCTGAAACTTTTTCACATAAGCGTCGCAGCCCCAAACTTTTAAGAAATGACAACTTAGGTTTCTCTAAACCATAGTTCATATGGTGTCATCTCATCGGAATTACGTGGCGCCCTATTTAAAGTGAATGTGGTTGTCTCTAATGCCTAACCCATAAACTATCGTGGTAATTTGATAAGAGACATCATGGTATGCATCATATCCAATAGGGTGCAGTTATGATGTTCGGACACACCATCACACTATGGTGTTCCAGGCTGTATTAGTTGTGAAACAATTTCACAATGTCTTAATTCTGTGCCAAACTCGTAATTCAGATATTCATCTCTATGATCATATCATAGATATTTTATCCTCTTGTCACGATGATCTTTCAACTTCACCCTGAAATTACTTGAACCTTTCAATAATTCAGACTCGTGATTCATCAAGTAAATATACTCAACATCTACTCAAATCATCTGTGAAGTAAGAACATAACGATATCCACTACATGCCTCAGCACTCATTGGACTGCACACATCAAAATGTATTACTTCCAACAAGTTGCTTTCTAGTTCCATTTTACTGAAAACGAGGCTTTCAGTCATCTTGCCCATGTGGTATGATTTGCATGCCTCAACTGATTCAAAATCAAGTGAGTCCAAACGGTCCATTTGCATGGAGTTTCTTCATGCATATACACCAATAGACATGGTTCGCATGCCTCAAACTTTTCAAAAACGAGTGAGCCCAAAGATCCATCAACATGGAGCTTCTTCATGCGTTTTATACCGATATGACTTACGTGGCAGTGCCACAAGTAGGTGGTACTATCATTACTATCTTTTGGCATGAACATGTGTATCACTACGATCGAGATTCAATTAACCATTCATTTTAGGTGTAAGACCATTGAAGGTATTATTCAAATAAACAGAGTAACCATTATTCTCCTTAAATGAATAACCGTATCACGATAGACATAATCCAATCATGTCTATGCTCAACGCAAACACCAAATAACAATTATTTAGGTTTTAATACCAATCTCGATGGTAGAGGGAGCGTGCGATGCTTGATCATATCAACCTTGGAAACACTTCCAACACATATCGTCAGCTCACCTTTAGCTAGTCTCCGTTTATTCCGTAGCTTTTATTTCGAGTTACTAACACTTAGCAACCGAACCGGTATCTAATACCCTGGTGCTACTAGGAGTACTAGTAAAGTACACATTAACACAATGTATATCCAATATACTTCTATCGACCTTGCCAGCCTTCTCATCTACCAAGTATCTAGGGTAATTCTGCTCCCGTGGCTGTTCCCCTTATTACAGAAGCACTCAGTCTCGGGTTTGGGTTCAACCTTGCGTTTCTTCACTAGAGCAGCAGCTGAATTGCCGTTTCATGAAGTATCCCTTTGTTCCCTTGCCCTTCTTGAAACTAGTGGTTTCACCAACCATCAACAATTGATGCTCCTTCTTGATTTCTACTTTCGCGGTGTCAAACATCGCGAATATCTCAAGGATCATCATATATGTCCCTGATATATCATAGTTCATCATGAAGCTCTAGCAGCTTGGTGGTAATGACTTCGGAGAACCATCACTATTTCATCTGGAAGATCAACTCCCACTCGATTCAAGCAATTTTTGTACTCAGACAATCGAGCACAAGCACAACAATTGAGCTTTTCTCCTTAGTTTGCAGGCTAAGAAAATCGTCGGAGGTCTTATACCTCTTGACGTGGGCACGAGCCTGAAATCCCAATTTCAGCCCTCGAAACATCTCATATGTTTCGCGACGTTTCAAAAACATTTTCGGTGCCTCAATTCTAAACCGTTTAACTGAACTATTACGTAGTTATCAAAATGTGTATGTCAGATGTTCGCAACATCCACAGACGACGTTCGAGGTTCAGCACACTGAGCGGTGCATTAAGGACATAAGCCTTCTATGAAGCAATGAGGACAATCCTCAGTTTACGGACCTAGTCCGCATAATTTCTACTATCAACTTTCAACTAAATTTTCTCTAGGAACATATCTAAACAGTAGAACTAAAGCGCGAGCTACGACATAATTTGCGAAGACCTTTTGACTATGTTCAGGATAATTAAGTTCATCTTATGAACTCCCACTCAGATAGACATCCCTCTAGTCATCTAAGTGATTACATGATCCGAGTCAACTAGGCCGTGTCCGATCATCACGTGAGACGGACTAGTCATCATCGGTGAACATCTTCATGTTGATCGTATCTACCATACGACTCATGCTCGACCTTTCAGTCTTCTGTGTTCCGAGGCCATGTCTGTACACATGCTAGGCTCGTCAAGTCAACCTAAGTGTTTCGCGTGTGTAAATCTGTCTTACACCCGTTGTATGTGAACGTTAGAATCTATCACACCCGATCATCACGTGGTGCTTCGAAACAACGAACTGTCGCAACGGTGCACAGTTAGGGGGAACACTTTCTTGAAATTTTAATGAGGGATCATCTTATTTACTACCGTCGTTCTAAGTAAACAAGATGCAAAAACATGATAAACATCACATGCAATCAAATAGTGACATGATATGGCCAATATCACTTTGCTCCTTTTGATCTCCATCTTTGGGGCTCCATGATCATCTTGTCACCGGCATGACACCATGATCTCCATCATCATGATCTCCATCATCGTGTATTCTTGAAGTTGTCTCGTCATCTATTACTTCTACTACTACAGCTAACGGTTAGCAATAAAGTAAAGTAATTACATGACGTTTATGTTGACACGCAGGTCATAAATAAATTAAGACAACTCCTATGGCTCCTGCCGGTTGTCATACTCATCGACATGCAAGTCGTGATTCCTATTACAAGAACATGATCCAATCTCATACATCACATATATCATTCATTCACATCCTTTGGCCAATATCACATCACATAGCATACCCTGCAAAAACAGTTAGACGTCCTCTTAATTGTGTTTGGCATGTTTTACGTGGCTGCTATGGGTTTCTAGCAAGAACGTTTCTTACCTACGCAAAAACCACAACGTGATATGCCAATTGCTATTTACCCTTCATAAGGACCCTTTTCATCGAATCCGATCCGACTAAAGTTGGAGAGACAGACACCCGCCAGCCACCTTTATGCAACTAGTGCATGTCAGTCGGTGAACCCGTCTCACGTAAGAGTACGTGTAAGGTTGGTCCGGGCCGCTTCATCCCACAATGCCACCGAATCAAGATTGGACTAGTAACGGTAAGCATATTGAACAAAATCAACGCCCACAACTACTTTGTGTTTACTCGTGCATAGAAACTACGCATAGACCTAGCTCATGATGCCACTGTTGGGGAACGTAGCATAAATTCAAAATTTTCCTACGTGTCACCAAGATCTATCTATGGAGTCATCTAGCAACGAGGGAGGAGTGGATCTACATACCCTTGTAGATCGCGCGCGGAAGCGTTCAAGAGAACGGGGTTGATGGAGTCGTACTCGTCGTGATCCAAATCACCGATGATCCTAGCGCCGAACGGACGGCACCTCCGCGTTCAACACACGTACGGAGCAGCGACGTCTCCTCCTTCTTGATCCAGCAAGGGGGGAGGAGAGGTTGATGGAGATCCAACAGCACGACGGCGTGGTGGTGGAAGTAGCGGGATTCCAACAGGGCTTCGCCAAGCGCTGCGGGAGGAGGGAGATGTGTCATGGGAGGGAGAGGGAGGCGCCAGGCTTAGGTTTTGCTGCCTCCCTTCCCCCCACTATATATAGGGCCAAGGGAGAGGGGGGCACAGCCTTGGCCCTTCCTCCAAGGAAGGGTGCGGCCAGGGAGGAGTCCCTCCTCCCCAAGGCACCTCGGAGGTGCCTTCCCCTTTTAGGACTCTTCCTTTCCCTTATCTCTTGGCGCATGGGCCTCTTGGGGCTGGTGCCCTTGGCCCATATAGCCAAGGCGCACCCTACAGCCCCCCCCGGGGCAGGTGCCCCACCCGGTGGACCCCCGGGACCCTTCCGGTGTCCCGGGGTACAAATACCGGTGACCTCGAAACTGTCCCATGGCGACAATAGCACTTCCTATATATAATTCTTTACCTCCGGGACCATTTCGGAACTCCTCGTGACGTCCGGATCATCCGGGACTCCCGAACAACTTTCGGTACCGCATACTAATATCTCTATAACCCTAGCGTCACCGAACCTAAGTGTGTAGACCTACGGGTTCGGGAGACATGTAGACATGACCGAGATGACTCTCGGTCAATAACCAATAGCGGATCTGGATACCCATTTGGCTCCACATGTTCACGATGATCTCATCGGATTGAACCACGATGTCGAGGATTTAATCAATTCCCGTATTACAATTCCCTTTGTCTATCGGTACGATACTTGCCCGAGATTCGATCGTCGGTATCCCGATACCTTGTTCAATCTCGTTACGGGCAAGTCTCTTTACTCGTTCCGTAACACATCATCCCGTGATCAACTCCTTGATCACATTGTGCACATTATGATGATGTCCTACCGAGTGGGCCCAGAGATACCTCTCCGTTTACACGGAGTGACAAATCCCAGTCTTGATTCGTGCCAACCCAACAGACACTTTCAGAGATACCCGTAGTGTACCTTTATAGCCACCCAGTTACGTTGTGACGTTTGGCACACCCAAAGCACTCCTACGGTATCCGGGAGTTGCACAATCTCATGGTCTAAGGAAATGATACTTGACATTAGAAAAGCTTTAGCATACGAACTACACGATCTTGTGCTAGGCTTAGGATTGGGTCTTGTCCATCACATCATTCTCCTAATGATGTGATCCCGTTATCAACGACATCCAATGTCCATGGTCAGGAAACCGTAACCATCTATTGATCAACGAGCTAGTCAACTAGAGGCTTACTAGGGACATGGTGTTGTCTATGTATCCACACATGTAGCTGAGTTTCCTATCAATACAATTATAGCATGGATAATAAACGATTATCATGAACAAGGAAATATAATAATAATCAATTTATTATTGCCTCTAGGGCATATTTCCAACAATAGGAACATGTATAAGTCGTGAAGAAAGCAATAGCAACATACTAAACGATCGGGTGCTAAGCTAATGGAATGGGTCATGTCAATCACATCATTCTTCTAATAATGTGATCCCGTTATTCAAATGACAACACATGTCTATGGTTAGGAAACATAACCATCTTTGATTAACGAGCTAGTCAAGTAGAGGCATACTAGTGACGTTTAGTTTGTCTATGTATTCACACAAGTATTATGTTTCCGGATAATACAATTCTAGCATGAATAATAAACATTTATCATGATATAAGGAAATAAAATAATAACATTATTATTGCCTCTAGGGCATATTTCCTTCAGTCTCCCACTTGCACTAGAGTCAATAATCTAGATTACACAGTAATGATTCTAACACCCATGGAGCTTTGGTGCTGATCATGTTTTGCTCGTGGAAGAGGCTTAGTCAACGGGTCTGCAACATTCAGATCCGTATGTATCTTGCAAATCTCTATGTCTCCCACCTGGACTAGATCCCGGATGGAATTGAAGCGTCTCTTGATGTGCTTGGTTCTCTTGTGAAATCTGGATTTCTTTGCCAAGGCAATTGCACCAGTATTGTCACAAAAGATTTTCATTGGACCCGATGCACTAGGTATGACACCTAGATCGGATATGAACTCCTTCATCCAGACTCCTTCGTTTGTTGCTTCCGAAGCAGCTATGTACTCCGCTTCACATGTAGATCCCGCCACAACGCTTTGTTTAGAACTGCACCAACTGACAGCTCCACCGTTTAATGTAAACATGTATCCGGTTTGCGATTTAGAATCGTCCGGATCAGTGTCAAAGCTTGCATCAACGTAACCATTTACTATGAGCTCTTTGTCACCTCCATATATGAGAAACATATCCTTAGTCCTTTTCAGGTATTTCAGGATGGTCTTGACCGCTGTCCAGTGATCCACTCCTGGATTACTTTGGTACCTCCCTGCTAGACTTATAGCAAGACACACATCAGGTCTGGTACACAATATTGCATACATGATAGAGCCTATGGCTGAAGCATAGGGAACATCTTTCATTTTCTCTCTATCTTCTGCATTGGTCGGGCATTGAGTCTTACTCAATTTCACACCTTGCAACACAGGCAAGAATCCTTTTTTTGCTTGATCCATTTTGAACTTCTTCAAAATTTTGTCAAGGTATGTGCTTTGTGAAAGTCCAATTAAGCGTCTTGATCTATCTCTATAGATCTTAATGCCCAATATGTAAGCAGCTTCACCGAGGTCTTTCATTGAAAAACTCTTATTCAAGTATCCCTTTATGCTATTCAGAAATTATATATCATTTCCGATTAGTAATATGTCATCTACATATAATATCAGAAATGCTACAGAGCTCCCACTCACTTTCTTGTAAATACAGGCTTCTCCAAAAGTCTGTACAAAACCAGATGCTTTGATCACACTATCAAAGCGTTTATGCCAACTCCGAGAAGCTTGCACCAGTCCATAAATGGATCGCTGGAGCTTGCATACTTTGTTAGCTCCCTTTGGATCGACAGAACCTTCCGGTTGCATCATATACAACTCTTCTTCCAGAAATCCATTCAGGAATGCAGTTTTGACATCCATCTGCCAAATTTTATAATTATAAAATGCGGCAATTGCTAACATGATTCGGACAGACTTATGCATCGCTACGATTGAGAAGGTCTCATCGTAGTCAATTCCTTGAACTTGTCGAAAACCTTTTGCGACAAGTCGAGCTTTGTAGACAATAATATTACCGTCAGCGTCAGTCTTCTTCTTGAAGATCCATTTATTCTCAATTGCTTGCCGATCATTGGGCAAGTCAACCAAAGTCCATACTTTGTTCTCATACATGGATCCCATCTCAGATTTCATGGCATCAAGCCATTTTGCGGAATCTGGGCTCACCATCGCTTCTTCATAGTTCGTAGGTTCATCATGATCAAGTAGCATGACTTCCAGAACAGGATTACCGTACCACTCTGGTGCGGATCTTACTCTGGTTGATCGACGAGGTTCGGTAGTAACTTGATCTAAAGTTTCATGATCATTATCATTAGCTTCCTCACTAATTGGTATAGGTGTCACAGAAACCGGTTTCTGTGATGTACTACTTTCCAATAAGGGAGCAGGTACAGTTACCTCGTTAAGTTCTACTTTCCTCCCACTCACTTCTTTCGAGAGAAACTCCTTCTCTAGAAAGTTTCCGAATTTAGCAACAAAAGTCTTGCCTTCGGATCTGTGATAGAAGGTGTATCCAATAGTTTCCTTTGGATATCCTATGAAGACACATTTCTCCGATTTGGGTTCGAGCTTATCAGGTTGAAGATTTTTCACATAAGCATCGCAGCCCCAAACTTTCAGAAACGAAAACTTTGGTTTCTTGCCAAACCACAGTTCATAAGGCGTCGTCTCAACGGATTTTGATGGTGCCCTATTTAACGTGAATGCGGCCGTCTCTAGAGCATATCCCCAAAACGATAGCGGTAAATCAGTAAGAGACATCATAGATCGCACCATATCTAGTAAAGTACGATTACGACGTTCGGACACACCATTACGCTGTGGTGTTCCGGGTGGCGTGAGTTGCGAAACTATTCCGCATTGTTTCAAATGTACACCAAACTCGTAACTCAAATATTCTCCTCCACGATCAGATCGTAGGAATTTTATTTTCTTGTTACGATGATTTTCAACTTCACTCTGAAATTCTTTGAACTTCTCAAACATTTCAGACTTATGTTTCATTAAGTAGATATACACATATCTGCTTAAGTCATCTGTGAAGGTGAGAAAATAACGATATCCGCCACGAGCCTCAACATTCATCGGACCACATACATCTGTATGTATGATTTCCAACAAATCTGTTGCTCTCTCCGTAGTACCGGAGAACAGTGTTTTTGTCATCTTACCCATAAGGCACGGTTCGCAAGTACCAAGTGATTCATAATCAAGTGGTTCCAAAAGTCCATCAGTATGGAGTTTCTTCATGCGCTTTACACCGATATGACCCAAACGGCAGTGCCACAAATAAGTTGCACTATCATTATTAACTCTGCATCTTTTGGCTTCAACATTATGAATATGTGTGTCACTACTATCGAGATTTAATAAGAATAGACCACTCTTTAAGGGTGCATGACCATCAAAGATATTACTCATATAAATAGAACAACCATTATTCTCTGATTTAAATGAATAACCGTCTCGCATCAAATAAGATCCAGATATAATGTTCATGCTTAACGCTGGCACCAAATAACAATTATTTAGGTCTAATACTAATCCCGAAGGTAGATGTAGAGGTAGCGTGCCGACCGCGATCACATCGACTTTGGAACCATTTCCCACGTGCATCGTCACCTCGTCCTTAGCCAATCTTCGCTTAATCCGTAGTCCCTGTTTCGAGTTGCAAATGTTAGCAACAGAACCAGTATCAAATACCCAGGTGCTACTGTGAGCATTAGTAAGGTACACATCAATAACATGTATATCACATATACCTTTGTTCACCTTGCCATCCTTCTTATCCGCCAAATACTTGGGGCAGTTCCGCTTCCAGTGACCAGTCTGGTTGCAGTAGAAGCACTCAGTTTCAGGCTTAGGTCCAGGTTTGGGTTTCTTCTCTTGAGTAGCAACTTGCTTGTTGTTCTTTTTGAAGTTCCCCTTCTTCTTTCCTTTGCCCTTTTTCTTGAAACTAGTGGTCTTGTTGACCATCAACACTTGATGCTCCTTCTTGATTTCTACCTCCGTAGCTTTCAGCATCGCGAAGAGCTCGGGAATAGTCTTATTCATCCCTTGCATATTATAGTTCATCACGAAGCTCTTGTAGCTTGGTGGCAGTGATTGGAGAATTCTGTCAATGACGCAATCATCTGGAAGATTAACTCCCAATTGAATCAAGTGATTATTATACCCAGACATTTTGAGTATATGCTCACTGACAGAACTGTTCTCCTCCATCTTGCAGCTATAGAACTTATTGGAGACTTCATATCTCTCAATCCGGGCATTTGCTTGAAATATTAACTTCAACTCTTGGAACATCTCATATGCTCCATGACGTTCAAAACGTCGTTGAAGTCCCGATTCTAAGCCGTAAAGCATGGTACACTGAACTATCGAGTAGTCATCAGCTTTGCTCTGCCAGACGTTCATAACATCTGGTGTTGCTCCAGCAGCAGGCCTGGCACCCATCGGTGCTTCCAGGATGTAATTCTTCTGTGCAGCAATGAGGATAATCCTCAAGTTACGGACCCAGTCTGTGTAATTGCTACCATCATCTTTCAACTTTGCTTTCTCAAGGAACGCGTTAAAATTCAACGGAACAACAGCACGGGCCATCTATCTACAATCAAACATAAACAAGCAAGATACTATCAGGTACTAAGTTCATGATAAATTTAGGTTCAATTAATCATATTACTAAAGAACTCCCACTTAGATAGACATCCCTCTAATCCTCTAAGTGATTGCGTGATCCAAATCAACTAAACCATGTCCGATCATCATGTGAGATGGAGTAGTTTCATTGGTGAACATCACTATGTTGATCATATCTACTATATGTTTCACGCTCGACCTTTCGGTCTCCGTGTTCCGAGGCCATATCTGTATATGCTTGGCTCGTCAAGTATAACCTGAGTATTCCGCGTGTGCAACTGTTTTGCACCCATTGTATTTGAACGTAGAGCCTATCACACCCGATCATCACGTGGTGTCTCAGCACGAAGAACTTTCACAACGGTGCATACTTAGGGAGAACACTTCTTGATAATTAGTGAGAGATCATCTTAAAATGCTACCGTCAATCAAAGCAAGATAAGATGCATAAAAGATAAACATCACATGCAATCAATATAAGTGATATGATATGGCCATCATCATCTTGTGCTTGTGATCTCCATCTTCGAAACACCGTCGTGATCACCATCGTTACCGGCGCGACACCTTGATCACCATCGTAGCAACGTTGTCGTCTCGCCAATCTTATGCTTCCACGAATATCGCTGCCGCTTAGTGATAAAGTAAAGCATTACAGCGCGATTGCATTGCATACAATAAAGCGACAACCATATGGCTCCTGCCAGTTGCCGATAACTTGGTTACAAAACATGATCATCTCATACAATAAAATTTAGCATCATGTCTTGACCATATCACATCACAACATGCCCTGCAAAAACAAGTTAGATGTCCTCTACTTTGTTGTTGCAAGTTTTACGTGGCTGCTACGGGCTTTAAGCAAGAACCAATCTTACCTATGCATCAAAACCACAACGATAGTTTGTCAAGTTGGTGCTGTTTTAACCTTCGCAAGGACCGGGCGTAGCCACACTCGGTTCAACTAAAGTTGGAGAAACTGACACCCACTAGCCACCTTTGTGCAAAGCACGTCGGGAGAACCGGTCTCGCGTAAGCGTACGCGTAATGTCGGTCTGGGCCGCTTCGTCCAACAATACCGCCAAACCAAAGTATGACATGCTGGTAAGCAGTATGACTTATATCGCCCACAACTCACTTGTGTTCTACTCGTGCATATAACATCAACACATAAAACCTAGGCTCGGATGCCACTGTTGGGGAACGTAGTAATTTCAAAAAAATTCCTACGCACACGCAAGATCATGGTGATGCATAGCAAGGAGAGGGGAGAGTGTGATCTACGTACCCTTGTAGACCGACATCGGAAGCGTTAGCACAACGTAGTTGATGTAGTCGTACGTCTTCACGGCCCGACCGATCAAGCACCGAAACTACGGCACCTCCGAGTTTTAGCACATGTTCAGCTCGATGACGATCCCTGGACTCCGATCCAGCAAAGTGTCGGGGAAGAGTTCCGTCAGCACGACGACGTGGTGACGATCTTGATGCTCTACCGTCGCAGGGCTTCGCCTAAGCACCGCTACAATATTATCGAGGATTATGGTGGAAGGGGGCACCGCACATGGTTAAGAAAACGATCACGTGGATCAACTTGTGTGTCTAGGGGTGCCCCCTGCCCCCGTATATAAAGGAGCAAGGGGAGGAGGCCGGCCGTCCCTATAGGCGCGCCAAGGAGGAGTCCTCCTCCTAGTAGGAGTAGGACTCCTACTAGGAGGGGGAAGGAAGTGGGGAGGGAGAAGGTAAGGGGGGCGCCGCCCCCCCTCTCTTAGTCCAATTCGGACCAGGGGGGAGGAGGTGTGCGTCCCACCCTGGCTGCCCTTCTCTCTCTCCACTAAGGCCCATATGGCCCATTACTTCTCCCGGGGGGGTTCCGGTAACCCTCCGGTGCTCCGGTTTTCTCCGAAATCACCCGGAACACTTCTGGTATCCGAATATAGTCATCCAATATATCAATCTTTATGTCTCGACCATTTCGAGACTCCTCGTTATGTCCGTGATCACATCCAGGACTCCAAACTAACTTCGGTACATCAAAACTCATAAACTCATAATATAACTGTCATCGAAACCTTAAGCGTGCGGACCCTACGGGTTCGAGAACAATGTAGACATGACCGAGACATGTCTCTGGTCAATAACCAATAGCGGAACCTGGATGCTCATATTGGCTGCTACATATTCTACGAAGATCTTTATCGATCAGACCGCATAACAACATACGTTGTTCCCTTTGTCATCGGTATGTTACTTGCCCGAGATTCGATCGTCGGTATCTCAATACCTAGTTCAATCTTGTTACCGGCAAGTCTCTTTACTTGTTTTGTAATACATCATCTCGCAACTAACTCATTAGTTGCAATGCTTGCAAGGCTTATGTGATGTGCATTACCGAGAGGGCCCAGAGATACCTCTCCGACAATCGGAGTGACAAATCCTAATCTCGAAATACGCCAACCCAACATTTACCTTTGGAGACACCTGTAGAGCTCCTTTATAATCACCCAGTTACGTTGTGACGTTTGGTAGCACACAAAGTGTTCCTCCGGCAAACGGGAGTTGCATAATCTCATAGTCATAGGAACATGTATAAGTCATGAAGAAAGCAATAGCAACATACTAAACGATCGGGTGCTAAGCTAATGGAATGGGTCATGTCAATCACATCATTCTTCTAATAATGTGATCCCATTAATCAAATGACAACACATGTCTATGGTTAGGAAACATAACCATCTTTGATTAACGAGCTAGTCAAGTAGAGGCATACTAGTGACGTTTAGTTTGTCTATGTATTCACACAAGTATTATGTTTCCGGATAATACAATTCTAGCATGAATAATAAACATTTATCATGATATAAGGAAATAAAATAATAACATTATTATTGCCTCTAGGGCATATTTCCTTCACATATACCGGCGATACCAAGGACTCACTGCATTACAGTTCAACGCATTTGTCTGACAAAGCCATAAGTGAGATGACCAAGACTCTTCTTAACGAAAGTTTGGAGAGCTGCAGCCAAGTGGGGTTAAATACCTTCTGCACACTCAACTCGGCACCGGATGTAAGTCTGTCCGGTTTATATATTTTACTTCATTGTTCATAGAACCTGGAAATCCCCAACCTTTATTGTAATTTGTTGCGGGCTAAATCAGCCTTTTGGGATAAAAGATATGATGAAAAGGCCGCCAAGAGGGCCAGGACTAAGACTAAAACTGTGAAGAAGAACAAGAAGAAATCCACTACTTCTGATCTGTTCAATTTGGACGAAGATGATGATGATGAGTCGGAGGTAGACCTTGATTCCCTTGGCTCTTTTTTCATCCATCTTATTGACACCGATTGCTATCAGGATGACGCGGAAACCAACCAGGCGGGTGATGACGAGGTAACTATTATTTTCTCCGACTCAAAGCCCTTGCCAAGCCAGAAAATTCGACGAGTGATCCGGAAAGTAAGGTTTTCTAACCCTTTAGCTCACTTGGATCCCAACTTTATTTTAAAGCAATAACAACATGAGAACTAGCGCAGAACCCGGACCAGTGGAGGTGGAGAACTTTCCTTCGGCTTGCCCAACACGCCAGCCCCACGGAAGCGCCGGAATGAGGTACTTCCAAAAATTCCAACTCTTATTTATTCTCAGGCAGATTTTTATTCATCAAACACTTAGTCCTCCTGACTCAAATTACCAGGGAACTTCTCACTCTTCGTTTGGCGATTCGTCTCAGACTCTGCTTCCGGCTTTCAGGACCGACCCTGGGTACCAACTTTATCTAAACTTTCCAGCATCTCTTAACTCATACTGACTTTGTAAATCCTGTTGTAGTGGGAAAGAAAATCCTAGCAAAAAAGCTAAGGTAAACAATCAAATAGAAGATCCCAAGACTCGTGAACCGGAAAAGGAAGCACCTATTTCTGAGGCCTCCGTGCAACAACCGAAAGAACCTGTCAATGACCCGCCACCAAAAAATCGTGGTACCTCTGCTGATCATATAATTGTTGACCCCTTGGGCACTGAACCGCCAAGCCCAATCAAGCCTTCGGAACTAGACACTGAGGAAGTTGTGATCACTGGCACTGGTTTCCAAAAACTGGGGAATCCTATTGCTCTAGCAAAGCATTCTGCCAAGGAAGAAATGGTTTAAAGGCGCAAGGTCAAATTTGACATGGCAAACTATTCTCATCTGAGTATGAGCGAAATCCTCTCCGGCTATCTTAATCAAATACACAGCAACCGCGATCTGGAGATTGACATGGTCAAACACATGTATCAGAAACATGAGGTATCAATTCTTGCCTTTATATAAGATATATTCCTTTCGCCCCCAAATCTACTGAGTATGATAGAATATAATAGACCATAGACTTTTCAGATAGCCTTTAGCTTATGCATCCGAATCAAAACCTGTAGCCCCCAAGGGCCGGCTTACACTTATCAAGATAAACCGGGGCTTTCAATAATCAATTTTGCACCTGTAGCCCCCAAGGGCCGGCTTAAACTTTTTAGTTGAGCCCGGTCTTCAGTAATAATGATTAATTTTGCAGCTGTAGCCACCAAGGTTTGGTTGAATACATATGATTAAACCGGGACTTATCATTGTCATATAACAAATCTTTAGTCACTCATGCAAACCAGGTTAACTTTTGAAAAAGCATGAACCGGGGTCATCTGCCATTGTATCATAAAGGAAAACTGCGCATGCATTAGCCCCCAAGTGCCAAGTGCTATTGCTTGCAAAGGGCTTGGTACTTTAGCAATATGTAATGTGGTATAAAGAAACTTTCTGCACGCATTAGCCCCCAAGTGCCAAGTGCTATTGCTTGCAAAGGGCTTGGGACTTTATCAATATATACTGTTTCATAATTGTGCATAATTGTTTTGACATTTTATATCGGGAAGCATCCAATCAATTTCAATCTCAGCTGACAGATTTGAAAACCCGGCTTGAAGCACAAAAAGCTGAAACCCGGAAGGCTGACTCCAAGTTCAAGTTTAGCTTGAATGAAAATGAAAAACTCAAAACTAAGTTTAATACTGATAGAGCCACCTAGGCTGAAGAGAAAGCCGCCCTGATCCAAAGGGCTGAAAAAGCTGAGACCTCGCTGGAGGAGGTTACCACTAAACTTACCGGCTTAAAGCATCATATCAATTAGATGACCTTTGCTATCTTTGGTAAGATCTTTTATAGTGCAATGATTTCCCATCCTCCATGTAATAAACCGTCGGGTGAATTACTCATAATATGCCATGCAGGTCCGAGAAGCAGCAATCTTGGGAAGGAAATGTTGATTAAGCTCAAGGTGGTTTACACATTAGTTGAACAACTATATACTGGAGCTCAGCACACCATAGCCGCCATCTCCTCAAGCAAGGAAGCACCATCTCTTCTCAGCAATGTGTTAAGCCAACTTCCTTCCTTGCCTGCCAGGATTGAAGAGAACAAACGGTCCGCAACTAGAGCCGGTGCCATTACGGCTTTATGTCGGGCAAAGGCATGGCAGTCAGAACTAGACCCGGTCGAGCTAGCCACTGGTTGTCCCAGTTTAAAAGAGGACATGTCTCCTTTTGACAAGAAAGACTTTGCTGCTTGTGTGAAAGAGATGCATCCATTGGCGAGCCTGCTTGCGGAAGAAACATATCTAACAAAATATCAGGCGGCTTATACCGCAGAGAACCAGAAAATGCCCACGTCAGCTTACAAGATTGCAGATCTTATCCCTCCAATCCGTAAGCACACTTTTGCCCCTTAAATTGACCCGTCTGAGGTTGTTGATGACGAAGATGAACTTCAAGCCTTGACTAGCATCAATTGGTCATCGCCTGACTTCCAGACGGTGGAGGGAGAAGAAGAACCGGCGCGGGATGATCGGGAAGCATCGAACCGCCAAGACCAGGAGAACTAATCAGTTGGCCGGTTCTCAATTTTCAGCAGCAAGCATTGCTTGTAAAAACACTTAAGTCATTTGAGTTCGCAGAGCTATGTAATAGGATAGTTAAACTCTGATCTATCGTGCCATCGTGCATGTTTTGCTTGCATAACACTACTGATCCGTCATTTGGAGATCTGCCACTTATGCTCATCATATTATCAATATGCAGATTAGTTTTATCATTTTTCCTGCACACAAACAGATCACAAGTGCCCCGTGATATTTGCTCATACTACCGGTTTATCATACTTGTGCAGTAAGGGTTACAACCCACAAATTGAGAGCACAACGCCCTGTTCAATTGATTCATACTGTCGGCTTACAACGCCACATGCAGCAAGGGGTAATATCCCAAAACTTAGAGCACAACGCTCTAAGCACATAAAATTATCATATACTGGCAACTTAAAGTCCAAAGCCAGGCCGGGTTAATAACTCCAGCTAAATTCAGATATGAACCATAAGGCAACATAGCCCTCATCGGTTTTCAATCATGTATTAACATGTCAGAAGAGATGAATCCCCAAAAATGTTCATATCAAACAAAAAACAAGGCTTTCATAGGCTCCCAAGCCTTCAAAATCAAGTGTTTTTTAAGGGCTACACAGCCGCTGAGTTAAACCTTCATTCAACCTTGTAAGCCGGGCCTCACACGACCAATCGCCGTTTTAACTTTAACAAGTTCAGGGTCTTTATAAGATTGACTGTTAAGAGTACGACGAGTAATTCCAGGATTACCTGGGCGGAGTGGCAGACTTAAAAAGGCAGGATAACCTGGATTTTTTGGTGAATACACATGGCATCAAAGCCTATTACCAGGTTCAATAAAGCTCTTGACCATTAACAAAGAGCCCCCAAGTAATGTTTTATTCCAAGCGTACAAGCCGGGTTAACAGGGTAGTCATAGCTATGCTCAATGAGCAGGAAGCCCCAAGTATTTTGTAATCATGGCATACAAGCCAGATCAAGAGGGTAGTCATAGCTATGCTCAATGAGTAGGAAGCCCCCAAGTGATCACATGAAGTGACAATAAAGACTCACTATTCTCAGAAATGAAAAGACAAAGGCCTGACTTAGCAGGGATGTCAGCTTTATTATATTCATCATAATATATATATTGTCAAAATATGTACATCATAAGAGCCAGTGGCTCTGGTGTAATATGGCCGAAGATGAGCAATATTCCACGGCCGGTGGGTCTCCTCCTCTGACATGCATGAGTCCTTGTGATCTCGAATATCGATAAGGTAGTATGACCCATTGTTCAGATTTTTGCTGACCACAAAGGGTCCTTCCCAAGGCGGGGATAGTTTGTGCATATCAGTTTGATCCTGGATAAGCCGGAGCACCAAATCACCTTCTTTAAAGGTCCTGGTTTTAACCCGGTGGCTATGGTAACGGCGCAGATCTTGCTGGTAAATCACCGAACGAGCCGCCGCAAGGTCACGCTCCTCATCCAACAGGTCAATAGCATCCTGACATGATTTTTCATTATCGGCTTCAACATAAGCCGCCACACGAGGAGAATCATGACGGATGTCACTAGGGAGAACCACCTTTGCTCCGTAAACCATGAAGAAAGGCGTGTAACCCGTATATCTGTTGGGGGCGGTATTGATGCTCCATAATACTGAGGGTAACTCCTCCACCCAACAACCCGGCGTCCTCTGCAAAGGGACCATAAGCCGGGGCTTGATGCCTCTCAAAATTTCTTGATTGGCTCTCTCAGCTTGACCATTGGACTGGGGGTGAGCGACTGACGATACATCAAGTCGAATATGCTCTCGTTGACAAAACTCTTTCATAGAACCCTTGGACAGATTAGTGCCATTATTAGTTATAATAATGTGGGGAAAACCAAAACGGAAAAAATCACCTTTTTGACGAATTGAACCACTGTTGCCGCATCACATTTACTCACCGGCTCTGCCTCAACTCACTTTGTAAATTTGTCAACCGCCACCAAAAGGTGGGTCTTTTTATCCTTGGACCTTTTGAAAGGCCCAACCATATCCAGCCCCCAGACTGCAAACGGCCAAGCAATTGGAATCATCCTCAATTCTTGAGCCGGCACGTGAGCTTGTCTTGAGAATTTCTGACAACCATCACATTTACTGACCAAATCCTCTGCATCAGCATGAGCCGTCAGCCAATAAAATCCATGACGAAAAGCCTTGGCCACAAGAGATTTAGAGCTGGCATGATGACCAAAATCTCCTTCATGAATCTCTCGTAGGATCTCACGACCTTCTTCAGGAGAGATACAACGTTGAAATGCCCCGTAACACTGCAATGATGCAACTCTCCATTGACAATAGTAATTGACTTAGACCGCCGGGTTATCTGTCTGGCCAAAGTTTCATCTTCAGGTAACTCGCCCCGGGTCATATACATCAAATATGGAACCGTCCAATTAGGAACAGCATGAAGAGCCGCCACTAGCTGTGCCTCCGGGTCAGAAATAGCAAGATCTTCCTCTGTAGGTAGTTTGACTGAAGGATCATGCAAAAATATCAAGGAAAATATTGGGTGGCACCGGCTTACGCTAGGATCCCAACCAGCTTAAAGCATTAGTCGCCTCGTTTTTCCTTTGATCAACATGCTCCACTTGATAGCCCTTGAAGTGACTAGCAATAGCATCAACCTCTCGGCGATAAGCCGCCATGAGTGGGTCCTTAGAATCCTAAGTTCCTGAAACTTGCTGAGCTACCAAATCTGAGTCACCAAAACACCTCACCCAGCTTAAGTTCATCTCCTTAACCATCCGAAGACCATGGAGCAAGGCCTCATACTTAGTTGCATTGTTAGTACAAGGGAACATCAACCTTAAAATATAACAAAATTTATCACCTCATGGGGAACTCAAGATAACTCCAGCCCCCGAGCCTTCCAACTGCCTGGATCCATCGAAATTAATAGTCCAATATGTGCTATCCGGCTTCTCCTTAGGCATCTGCAGCTCTGTCCAATCATTTATGAAGTCCACAAGTGCTTGAGACTTGATGGCTGTGCGAGGCATATACTTCAAACCATGGGGTCCAAGCTTAATGGCCCACTTGGCTACCCAACCTGTGGCTTCTCTGTTTTGAATAATATCCCCTAAAGGAGCAGAACTAACCACAGTGATGGGATGACCCAGAAAATATTGCTTGAGCTTTCGACTAGCCATGAACACCCCATATACCAGCTTCTGCCAATGTGGATACCTCTACTTGGACTCAATGAGCACCTCATTGATGTAATAAACCGGTCGTTGAACCGTATGCTCCTTGCCTGACTCCTTCCTTTCCACCACAATTGCCACGCTGATAGCTCGGCTATTGGCAGCCACATATAACAACAAAGGCTCTTTATCAATGGGAGCAGCAAGAACCGGCGGCTCAGCCAACTGTTTCTTCAAGGCCTCAAACGCCTGATCAGCAGCGTTACTCCAGCCAAAGTGATCTGTCTTCTTCATTATCTAGTATATGGGGATGGCCTTTTCACCGAACCAGCTTATGAACCGGCTCAAAGCCGCAATACGACCCGCCAGCCGCTAAACATCATTGATACATGTTGGCTTAGCCAAGAAAGTAATAGCCTTGATCTTTTCTGGGTTAGCTTCAATGCCTCTTTCAGAACCAGAAAACCCAACAGCTTGCTTGCTGGCACATCGAAGACACATTTGTCCAGGTTAAGCATCATCTGGTAGACCCGGAGATTGTCAAAGGTCTCCTTCAGATCATCTATCAGGGTTTCCTTCTTCCTAGATTTCACCACAATATCATCCACATAAGCATGAACATTGCACCCAATTTGATTATGAAGGCAATTTTGCACACACCACTGGTAAGTCGCTTGGGCACTCTTGAGCCCAAGAGGCATAGCTACATAAAAGAAGGCTCCAAAGGGAGTGATGAAAGGTTTCTTCTCCTGGTCCTTAACTGCCATCTTGATTTGATGATAACCAGAGTAAGCATACAAAAAGCTCAAACGCTCACAACCTGCCGTGGCATCAATGATCTGATCAATATGGGGGAGAGCAAAAGGATCAGTCGGACAAGCTTTGTTTAAGTCTGTGTAATCCACACACATACGCCAAGTATCGTTTTTCTTAAGTACCAGCACCGGGTTAGCCAACCACTCAGGATGAAAAACTTCAACAATAAACCCAGCCGCCAAGAGCCGGGCCACTTCTTCACCAATGGTCTTGCGCCTCTCTTCATTGAAACGGAGTAGGAATTGCTTGACCGGTTTAAACTTGGGATCAATATTAAGAGTGTGCTCAGCGGGTTCCCTCGGTACACCTGGCATGTCTGAAGGTTTCCATGCAAAGATGTCCCAGTTCTCACGGATGAACTCGATGAGCGCGCTTTCCTATTTCTAATCCAGATTAGCACTGATATTGAACTGCTTGGATGAATCGCCATGAACAAAGTCAACTAGCTTATTATCATCGGCTGATTTAAACTTCAACAGGGGGTCGTGCTCTGTGGTTGGTATCTTCAAAGATGCCATATCTGCCGGGTCAACATTATCTTTGTAAAATTTCAAATCCTCTGTTGCACAGAGAGACTCAGCATAAGCAGCATCTCCTTCTTCACACTCCAAGGCTGTCTTCCAGCTTCCATGCACCGTAATAGTGCCCTTATGACCCGACATCTTAAGCTGTAAATAAACATAACACGACCTTGCCATGAACTTAGCATAAGCCGGCCGCCCAAACAGAGCATGATAAGGGCTCTTGATTTTAACCACCTCAAAAGTCAACGTCTCAGACCTAGAATCATGATCATCACCAAAAGCCACCTCCAAAGATATTTTTCCCACTGGATACGCCGACTTACTAGGCACCACGCCATGAAAAACAGTGTTCGACGGCTTAAGATCTTTGTTAGTCAAGCTCATGCGATGAAAGGTTTCATAGTAAAGAATGTTGATGCTGCTTCCCCCATCCATGAGCACCTTAGTAAATCTGTACCCTCCAACCTGAGGTGCCACCACCAAAGCCAAGTGATCCGGATTATAAACCCGGGGCGGGTGATCCTCACGGCTCCAGAGAATAGGGTGTTCAGACCATCGCAAGTAATGGGGAATCGCCGGCTCAACTGTGTTCACTGCCCTTTTATGAAGCTTCTGATCCCGCTTGCATAAACTCGTGGTGAATACGCGGTACTGTCCACTATTCAATTGCTTTGGGTTACTCTGATAACCAGACTGCTGCTGCTGATTCCCTTGACCAGACTGTTAATTAAAACCACCTTGATTGCCTTGGCCCTGGAAACCGGAATTAGAGCCGCCGCCACCATAACCTGGACCGTGAGAGCCAGATCCTGAGCCACCGTCCGGCCCATGTCTGTTCTGGAAAACATTGGAATTTCTATACTCCCTCATAATGAAGCAATCCTTCCAGAGGTGAGTGGCCGGCTTTTCCCGTGTACCATGCTTCGGGCAAGGCTGATTCATCATCGCCTAAAGATTAAATTTTGGTCCTCCAAACCGAGGGAGCGGCTTTCCCCTGCGGCGCTGATTATTATTTTGCGTGTTGGTGTTAGCCACAAAATCCAAGCTTCCATCAGCCTTGCGCTTACCATTGCCACCTTGATTTGCCGGGTTATGTTGCTGCCCTCTTGTATTGCTGCTCTTCTTTCCCTTACCCGGCTTCTCATCATCAGACTCGGGGTCCTTGGTACCATCAGAGTTGGCATACTTGACGAGAGCCGCCATCAGCTCCCCCATGTCATTGAAGTGGCGCTTAAGCCGCCCCAATTTCTTCTTTAAAGGGAGAAAATGGCAGTTTTTCTCCAACATCAGGACTGCTGAGCCGGCATTGATACTGTCCGATGAGTGTATAACAGCTGAGATCCGGTGTACCCAATGGGTCATTGACTCGCCCTCCCCTTGAACACAGGAGTCCAAATCTAAAATTGACAGAGGCTGCTTGCATGCGTTTCTAAAATTTTGGATAAAATGAGCCTTCAACTCCGCCCACGGCCTGATGGAGTTAGCAGGGAGTCCCTTCAACCAGGTACGAGCCGGCCCATCCAGCATCATGGTGAAATACTTAGCATATGCAGCATCATTAACATCCAACATCTCCATGGCCATCTCATAACTCTCAATCCAAGCCTCAGGGGGCTGATCTACTGTGTAATTAGGCACCTTACGAGGACCCTTAAAATCCCTAGGTAAACGCTCGTTACGCAAAGCCGACACTAAACACGACACACCCAAGGTTCTAGAGGTTACACCTGCCTCCACTGAAGCCGATGGATAAACCGAAGATTGTTGTTGAGCCGCTAGCTGAGCCGCCTGCTCAGCCTCCCGGCGTGCCCTGCCCTGATCCACCAAAGCCTGGGCATTATTTCCTCCGCGTGCCGGGTCATGCCCACGAGGCTGGTTGCGGTGCTACTCACTGCTTGAAACTGCTAGCGATTCAATGTGCCTGGTGTAACTCCGGCTTGGTCGAGGGGTTGAATGAATCCGTTCACGGCTATAAGAATAAGCCACCTGCTGAGCCACAGCTGTCTGAAGAAGCTCTCTGGCCCCCCGTGTCTCTATCGCTGCCGGAGACTCTCCCTCAATTGGTAAAGCCGCCAATCGCGTTGTCGCATCAATCATATTATCCAAAGGGTTAGAATAATGACCCGGAGGCATCGGAACATGCTAAGGTGGAGTATTATTCAAACGTGGCGGGTCCATCGCACGTGGCTGAACCGGTGCTCCAGTCCCAGGCACTTCGACCGCTTGGTTCACCACCGGCGGGTCACCGGTTCCTGCTCCAGGTGTGTTGAAGAGGTTCCTTGGCTCATAAACCGGGGGTAGATGACTCCGGTGCCTCCTCCTCATGATCTCGTTTGAAGCATTTTGATCTAACGTAAGCCAGAAGGAATCTGCTTGATTCCGTTGTGGCTGGGTGTACAAAGCAGCCCGCTCTGCAGCCATCCTAGCGTTCTCAGCCGCCAGCTCTTCCTTGGCTTCAGCTATCTCATCTCGTAGCTTCACGACATCCACCTTGTGCTGTTCCTTGGGTACTAGGGTTACCTCCACCCCCATCAGAGTCGCCAAAGCCTCCAATAACTCTGTCAAAGCTTGAGTCGGCGGGCGTGATGTGCCGCTAGCCCCAGCTGTCGCTGCAGCGGTTGAACTAGAAGTCATAGCCGTGACGGTTGATGAATCGAGCGTCGGCTGTGTACCAACCATGAAGATCGCAACCCTGTTCGGCGGCTCATAGGGATCCGGAATACTGTCGCCATCGGAACAGCCCCCAAGTCGGCCGTCTTGCAATTGATACATTGAATTAGTCTCGCATGTGGATGACTCACCATCAGAGTAGATGGCCGTCTCACCACCAGACACAAATCCTTCTCCAACTTCCACCCCATGGGTGAAACCAACAAAGGCACGCTTCATGGCGGGTTGAAGTGCACGCTGAGCCGTCTCGATGATGTCGGTGTAGATGTCCGGCTCAGGGCTCGGTTCGCTGATCTTGCTGATGAAGATGTGGATTCCGCCGAAGTGGACCCAGTACCCGTACTCAATTGAGCTGACCTCGGGCCCCCCAGCCTGAGTCCTCGATGTAGAGCTTGCCGCGACGACTCTTGGCCATCCGGCCCACAGCGTATCCATTGATCCCTTCAAAGCTGCCCTTCAAGAACTCAAAACCACCGTGCACTTGCCCCACGGTGGGCGCCAACTGTCATGGAATTTTCATGACAGATGTCCTAACAGAAGGACTTAGTCATGGAGCCATCGCAACTAGGTTAGCTTAAAGAGGTTGAATGGGACAAAGGACACAGAGAGTTTATACTGGTTCGGCCCCTTGCGGTGAAGGTAAAGGCCTACTCCAGTTTGGGATTGTATTGCTTGGGTTTCGATTACTAGGGATCAAATACGCTTGACCTAGTTCGCGATATCTTCTTTCTTGTCCTAAGCCACTGTCGGGTTGTCCCTTTATATACACAGGTTGACGCCCGACGGCTCGTGGAGTCCTGGCCGGCTCATACACAACGTGTCCCGCCCGATGACTAACTACACTTGCCTTATAATACAAGTCATATATACACGGTGGTTCATCCTCTTGGGCCTCAAGTCGCCATTGGGTCTTGGGCCACCAACGGGCTCGTATGACCCGCCATCTTCATAGGTAAGCCGCCAGTGGTATGACCCGGCCCCTCATGGCAGTTCATACCAAATAGTCATATCCCCAACAGCGCCCATACCCGATACTCAATTTTCTTTTGGTGATGAAGAAGGAGGTGGTGGTGATGAAGTAGCGATCTTATCCTTCACGATCAAAAGATTCTCCTGTCTACGGATGACGCTCTGGAGGAAGGTGATGTGCTCTTGCAATAGAATATTTTGACGAGTGAGATATTTATTTTGCACACGAACCGTTTCAATGATCCAAAAGGCTTCAATCTTAGTGGGGGTAAGATGATCATAGTAAGGTTTAAGGATATCTTCTTCTTCCTCCTCGGCAGGCAGGGCTTGCTCGACCACCGGCGCTTGATCTCCGATGGCCTCCTTGCTCTTGCCGCCTTCAAGAGGTTCTTCAGGCTCCTCTCTCTCCAGCTCGATCTTCATCAACCAAGCATCCTCTTCTACGTTGTTGGAGGAGGGAGAAGACATGATGCCTGGCTTAATAGATCTGACCGAAAACAACAAGAAAAGAAAAAAGAAGATTTCTCCGTGATACGGTGGTCAATAGGTTCGGGGGGTATATAAAGATTTTTTTATCTTGGGAAACAAGCAAACGGAAGAAACACGGAGTCCGGAAGATACCCGAGGTGGGCACAACCCACCTGGGCGCGCCTGGCGCCCTGGTGTCTTTTGCCCACCAGGGTTGCCTTAGTGGTTGTTTCTTATTTTCCTAATTTTTTTATATTCCAAAACGGACAAAAAATATTTTTGCGGATTTTTCGAAGTCCGTTTACTTACCATATCACGTACCTCGTTTTTTCCATGATTCTGGAGTGTTTCGGAAGATTTCTTTTATGTGTTCTTCCAGTGTCATAGTTTGGATAATATTGCTTTCAACATTAATGGGTGTACCTGAGATAAAATGTTTTATTCGTTGCCCATTAACAACCTTTGAGTTAGTACCTTTGGCATTATTTTATTTGATAGCTCCAGATCGATAAACCTCCTCGATAACATATATAGGGTCCTTCCCATTTGGAGAGGAGTTTTCCAACAAAGAATCTAAAACGAGAGTTGTACAAAAGAACATATTCTCCAACCTTAAACTCACGCTTTTGGATTATTTTATCATGCCATCTTTTAACTTTTTCTTTAAATAACTTGGCATTTTCAAAGCTTGGGTTCTCCATTCATCTAATGAGCTAATATCAAATAACCTCTTCTCACCAGCAAGTTTGAAATCATAGTTGAGTTCTTTAATTTCCCAATAAGCTTTATGTTCTAACTCAAGAGGCAAATGACAAGCTTTTCCATAAACCATTTTATAAGGAGGCATACCCATAGGATTTTTATATGTTGTTCTATAAGCCCAAAGTGCATCATCTAATTTCTTAGACCAATTCTTCCGGGACCTATTGATAGTCTTTTGTAAAATTAATTTTATTTCTCTATTGCTAAGTTCAACTTGACCACTAGACTGAGGATGATAGGGTGATGCAATTCTATGGTTAACATCATACTTGGCAAGCATTTTACGGAAAGCACCATGAATAAAGTGTGAACCACCATCAGTCATTAAATATCTAGGGACTCCAAACATTGGGAAAATAACTTCTTTAAGAATTTTAATAGAGGTGTTGTGATCAGCACTACTAGTTGGAATAGCTTCTACCCACTTAGTAACATAATCAACAGCAACCAAAATATGAATATACCCATTAGAGGAAGGAAAAGGTCCCATGTAATCAAATCCCCAAACATCAAATGGTTCAACAGCAAGTGAATAATTCATAGGCATTTCTTGACGCTTACCGATATTACCTATTCTTTAACATTCATCACAAGATAAGACGAACTTACGAGCATCCTTGAAGAGAGTCGGCCAATAAAACCCAGATTGCAATACCTTGTGAGTAGTTCTATCTCCCGCATGATGTCCTCCATAAGCTTCGGAGTGACATTTCCGTAGGATTTGTTCCTGTTCATGCTCAGGTACACAACATCTAATAATACCATCTACTCCTTTATAAAGATGTGGGTCATCCCAAAAGTAATGTCTTAAATCATAGAAGAATTTTTTCTTTTGTTGGTAAGTAAAGCTAGGGGGTATGTATTTAGCAACAATATAATTAGCATAGTCAGCATACCAAGGTGTACTATTAGAAAAATTTATTGCAGCTAATTGCTCATCAGGAAAACTATCATCAATAGGTAGTGGGTCATCAAGAACATTCTCCAACCTAGACAGGTTATCAGCTACGGGGTTCTCCGCTACATTTCTAACAGTGATATGCAAATCAAATTCGTGTAGCACGAGAACCCATTAAATAAGCCTAGGTTTGGCATCTTTCTTTTCCATAAGATACTTTATTGCAGCATGATCAATGTGAACAATTACTTTTGAATCTACAATATAGGATCTAAATTTATCACAAGCAAACACCACTGCTAGAAATTCTTTTTTCAGTAGTAGCATAATTTATTTGTGCACTGTCTAGAGTTTTACTTGCGTAGTGAATAACATTTAGTTTCTTATCAACTCTTTGTCCTAGAACAGCACCAAAACATAATCACTAACATCACACATAATTTCAAAAGGCAAGTTCCAATCAGGTGGTTGAACAATAGGTGCAGAAATTGAGGCTTTCTTGAGTGTTTCGAAGGCTTCTAAATAATCATCATAAAAAACAAAAGGAAAATCCTTTTGCAAAAGATTTGTAAGAGGCCTAGAAATTTTAGAAAAGTCTTTGATAAATCTCATATAGAAACCAGCATGACCTAAGAAACTACGAATACTTTTGATATCTTTAGGACATGGCATTTTCTCAATTGCATCAATCTTAGATTCGTCCACCTCAATACCTCTTTCAGAAATTTTATGGCCCAAAACAATACCTCATGAGACTCATCACCAAAGCTAACACCGACAGTTTGTTTCTCACAATCTATTTTAGCATTAACGGTGTTCAAGAAAGGTCTACCAAAGATAGTGGGACAAAAGTCATCCTGTGGGAGAACCAAGAACAAGAAAATCAGTAGGGTATTTTATTTTCCCACACTAGACTTCAACATCTCTAACAATCCCAAGTGGTGTGATGGTGTCTCTATTAGCAAGTCTAATAGTAACATCCATGTCTTATATTTCAGCAGATGCTATGTCATTCATAATTTCTTGATATAAGGTAAAAGGAATAGAACTCACGCTAGCACCTATGTCGCATAAACCATGATAATAGTGATCTCCTATTTTAACTGAGACAATGGGCATTCCAACAACAGGTCTATGTTTATCTTTCCCATCGGGTTTGGCAATTCTAGCAGCTTCACCAATGAAGTAAATAACATGCCCATCAATATTATCGACCAAGAGATCCTTAACCATAGCAACACTAGGTTCTACTTTGATTTGCTCAGGGGGGTTTAGGTGCTTTGATATTACTTCTATGGACCACAGTTGAAACCTTAGCATGTTCTTTTATCTTAACAGGAAAAGGTGGTTTCTCGATGTAAGCAGTAGGAACAACTCGATCAACATTCTAGATGATAGTTTCTTCTTTAGAAACTACCGGTTCTTTAATTTCTTATTTAATAGGGGGGGTGATATTTAAACCATTTCTCTTTAGGGAGATCAACATGAGTAGCAAAAGAGTCATAGAAAGAGGCCACTATCTCAGAATCAAGTCCATATTTAGTGCTAAACTTTTGAAAAGCATCGGTATTCGTAAATGATTTAACACAATCAAACTTAAGCTTAATACCCGACTCTTTACCTTGGTCAAGTTCCCAATCTTCAGATTTGCGTTTAATTCTTTCCAAGAGGTCCTACCTGAATTCAATAGTCTTCTTCATAAAAGACCCGACACAAGAAGTATCAAGCATGGATTGATCATTACGAGAAAGCCGAGCATAGAAGTTATGAATGATAATTTCTCTCGAGAGCTCATGATTGGGGCATGAATATAACATTGACTTAAGCCTCCCCCAAGCTAGATCTATACTTTCTCCTTCATGAGGCCAAAAATTATATATATAATTCCGATCACGATGAACTAGATGCATAGGATAAATTTTTTGATGGAATTCCAATTTGAACCAATTCCAATTCCAAGATGCAATAGCATCGGATAGCCTATGCCATGTCAATGCCTTTCCCTTAAAAGATAAAGGGAAAACATTCTTCTTAGCTTCATCTCCGGGTAAACCTGCAAGCTTAAGCAATCCACAAATTTCATCCACATATATCAAGTGCATATCAGGATGTTCGGTTCCATCTCCTGCATAAGGATTAGCTAGCAGTTGTTCCATTATACTCGAAGGAATTTCATATTCAGTATTTTCAGTAGGTGCAGTGGGTTGACGGGTAACTAATTGTGGTTTAAATCGAGGGGAAGATGCCCCGAACAAATGCCTCAAAGGATTGTTCTCCATAGTAACAAGTGACAATAAATTTCAGCATGTAGTAATAATTTTTTCCTTACCAATTTCCACTTACCAAGAGCGCTTCACTCCCGGGGAACGGCGCCAGAGAAGAGCCTTGATGACCCACAAGTATAGGGGATCAATCGTAGTCCTTTCGATAAGTAAGAGTGTCGAACCCAACGAGGAGCAGAAGGAAATGACAAGTGGTTTTCAGCAAGGTAATGTCTGCAAGCGCTGAAATTGTAAGTAACAGATAATTTGGTAGCAGGATAATTTGTAACGAGCATGTAACGGTAATGGTAAATAATATGCAGCAAAATAGCCCAATCCTTTTGTGGCAAAGGACAGGCCAAAGCGGTTTCTTATTATAAGCAAAGTGTTCTTGAGGGCTGCTACGTCTTGAGCTTGCGTTGGTTTTACCCAAAGAGGAAGGGATGATGCAGCAGAGTAGCGTAAGTATTTCCCTCAGTTTTTGAGAACCAAGGTATCAATCCAGTAGGACCCCACGCTCAAGTCCCTCATACCTACATAAAGCGATAGCTGCTCGCAACCAACGCGATTTGGGGTTGTCAAGCCCTTCACGGTCACTTACGAGAGTGAGATCTGATAGATATAATATTTTTGGTATTTTTGGTATAAAGATGCAAAGTAAAAAGTAAAGGCAAAGTAAAAAAAGCAAAGCAATATTAAAGTAATGGAGATTGATATGATGAGAATAGACCTGGGGGGCATAGGTTTCACTAGTGGCTTCTCTCAAGAGCATAAGTATTCTACGGTGGGTGAACAAATTACTGTTGAGCAATTGACAAAATTGAGCATAGTTATGAGAATATCTAGGCATGATCATCTATATAGGCATCACATCCGTGACAAGTAGATCGAAACGATTCTGCATCTACTACTATTACTCCACTCATCGACCGCTATCCAGCATGCGTCTAGAGTATTAAGTTAAAAATAGAGTAACGCCTTAAGCAAGATGACATGATGTAGAGAGATAAATTCATGCAATATTAAATAAACCCCATCTTGTTATCCTTAATGGCAACGATACAATACGTGCCTTGTTGTCCCTTCTGTCACTGGGTAAGGACACCGCAAGATCGAACCCAAAGCTAAGCACTTCTCCCATGGCAAGAACTACCAATCTAGTTGGCCAAACCAAACGGATAATTCGAAGAGACTTGCAAAGATAACCAATCATACATAAAAGAATTCGAAAAGATTCAAATATTATTCATAGATAGACTTGATCATAAACCCACAATCCATCGGTCTCAACAAACACACCGCAAAAAGAAGATTACATCGAATAGATCTCCACAAGAGAAGGGGAGAACTTTGTATTGAGATTCAAAGAGAGAGAATAAGCCATCTAGCTACTAACTATGGACCCGAAGGTCTGAGGTAAACTACTCACACTTCATCGGAGGGGCTATGATGATGTAGAAGCCCTCCGCGATGATGGCCCTCTTCCGGCGGAGCTCCGGAACAGGCCCCAAGATGGGATCTCGTGGATACAGAAAGTTGCGGCGCTGGAATTAGGTTTTTGGCTCCTGTTCTGATCGTTTGGGGGTACGTGTGTATTGTTGGGGAATGTTGCAGAAAACAAAAATTTTCCTACGGTTTCACCAAGATCCATCTATGAGTTCATCTAGCAACGAGTGATCGGATGCATCTACATACCTTTGTAGATCGCGAGCGGAAGCGTTCAAAGAACGGGGATGAGGTAGTCGAACACGACGTGATCCAAATCACCGGAGATCCTAGCACCGAACGGACGGCACCTCCGCGTTCAACACACGTACGGTCAGCGTAACGTCTCCTTCTTCTTGATCCAGCAAGAGGGAAGGAGAGGTTGAGGAAGATGGCTCCAGCAGCAGCACGACGGCGTGGTGGTGATGGAGCTGCAGTACTCCGTCAGGGCTTCGCCAAGCGCTATGGAGGAGGAGGAGGTGTTGGAGAGGGAGAAGGAGGCAACCAAAGGCATGGATGAAAAAGCCCTCCTTCCCCCACTATATATAGGAGGGCCTAGGGAGGGGGCGCCGGCCCTAGGAGATCCAATCTCCTAGGGGGGCGGCGGCCAAGGGAGGTTTCCCTCCCCCCCAAGGCACCTAGGAGGTGCCTTCCACTAGTGGGACTCTTCCTTTTGTGAACCCTAGGCGCATGGGCCTCTTGGGGCTGGTGCTCTTGGCCCATGTAGGCCAAGGCGCACCCCCTACAGCCCATGTGGCCCCCGGGGCAGGTGGACCCACCCCGGTGGACCCCCGGGACCCTTCCGGTGGTCCCGGTACAATACCGATAACCCCAAAACTTGTCCCGATGGCCGAAATAGCACTTCCTATATATAATTCTTTACCTCAGGACCATTCCGGAACTCCTCGTGACGTCCGGGATCTCATCCGGGACTCCGAACAACATTCGGGTTACTGCATATACATATCCCTACAACCCTAGCGTCACCGAACCTTAAGTGTGTAGACCCTACGGGTTCGGGAGACATGTAGACATGACCGAGATCGCTCTCCGGTCAATAACCAACAGTGGGATCTGGATACCCATGTTGGCTCCCACATACTCCACGATTATCTCATCGGATGAACCACGATGTCGAGGATTCAAGCAACCCCGTATACAATTCCCTTTGTCAATCGATATGTTACTTGCCCGAGATTCGATCGTTGGTATCCCTATACCTCATTCAATCTCGTTACCGGCAAGTCACTTTACTCGTACCGTAATGCATGATCCCGTGACCAGACACTTGGTCACTTTGAGCTCATAATGATGATGCATTACCGAGTGGGCCCAGTGATACCTCTCCGTCATACGGAATGACAAATCCCAGTCTTGATCCGTGTCAACCCAACAGACACTTTCGGAGATACCCGTAGTATACCTTTATAGTCACCCAGTTACGTTGTGACGTTTGGTATACCCAAAGCACTCCTACGGTATCCGGGAGTTACACGATCTCATGGTCTAAGGAAAAGATACTTGACATTGGAAAACTCTAGCAAACGAACTATACGATCTTATGCTATGTTTAGGATTGGGTCTTGTCCATCACATCATTCTCCTAATGATGTGATCTCGTTATCAATGACATCCAATGTCCATAGTCAGGAAACCATGACTATCTGTTGATCAACGAGCTAGTCAACTAGAGGCTTACTAGGGACATGTTGGTGTCCATTATTCACACATGTATTACGATTTCCGGATGACACAATTATAGCATGAATAAAGACAATTATCATGAACAAGGAAATATAATAATAATGCTTTTATTATTGCCTCTAGGGCATATTTCCAACAGTCTCCCACTTGCACTAGAGTCAATAATCTAGTTACATTGTGATGAATCGAACACCCATGGAATTCTGGTGTTGATCATGTTTTGCTCTAGGGAGAGGTTTAGTCAACGGATCCGCTGAATTCAGGTCCGTATGTACTTTACAAATCTCTATGTCTCCATCTTGAACATTTTCACGAATGGAGTTGAAGCGACGCTTGATGTGCCTTGTCTTCTTGTGAAACCTGGGCTCCTTGGCAAGTGCAATAGCTCCAGTGTTGTCACAGAAGAGTTTGATTGGCCCCGACGCATTGGGTATGACTCCTAGGTCAGTGATGAACTCCTTCACCCATATTGCTTCATGTGCTGCCTCTGAGGCTGCCATGTACTCCGCTTCACATGTAGATCCCGCCACGACGCTCTGCTTGCAACTGCACCAGCTTACTGCCCCACCATTCAAAATATACACGTATCCGGTCTGTGACTTAGAGTCATCCAGATCTGTGTCGAAGCTAGCGTCGACGTAACCCTTTACGACGAGCTCTTCATCACCTCCATAAACGAGAAACATTTCCTTAGTCCTTTTCAGGTACTTCAGGATATTCTTGACCGCTGTCCAGTGTTCCTTGCCGGGATTACTTTGGTACCTTCCTACTAAACTTACGGCAAGGTTTACATCAGGTCTGGTACACAGCATGGCATACATAATAGAACCTATGGCTGAGGCATAGGGGGTGACACTCATCTCTTCTATATCTTCTGCCGTGGTCGGACATTGAGCTAAGCTCAATTTCATACCTTGTAACACAGGCAAGAACCCCTTCTTAGATTGATCCATATTGAACTTCTTCAATATCTTATCAAGGTATGTGCTTTGTGAAACACCTATGAGGCGTCTTGATCTATCTCTATAGATCTTGATGCCTAATATATAAGCAGCTTCACCAAGGTCCTTCATTGAAAAACTCTTGTTCAAGTAGGCCTTGATGCTGTCCAAGAGTTCTATATCATTTCCCATCAAAAGTATGTCATCTACATATAGTATGAGAAATGCTACAGAGCTCCCACTCACTTTCTTGTAAACGCAGGCTTCTCCGTAAGTCTGCGTAAACCCAAACGCTTTGATCATCTCATCAAAGCGAATATTCCAACTCCGAGATGCTTGCACCAGCCCATAAATCGAGCGTTGGTGCTTGCACACCTTGTCAGCATACTTAGGATCGACAAAACCTTCCGGCTACATCATATACAATTCTTCCTTAAGGAAACCATTAAGGAATGCCGTTTTGACGTCCATTTGCCATATCTCATAATCGTAGAATGCGGCAATTGCTAACATGATTCGGACGGACTTTAGCTTCGCTACCGGTGAGAAAGTCTCATCGTAGTCAACCCCTTGAACTTGTCGATAACCCTTAGCGACAAGCCGAGCTTTATAGATGGTCACATTACCATCCGCGTCTGTCTTCTTCTTAAAGATCCATTTATTTCCTATGGCTCGCCGCTCAACGGGCAAGTTAGTCAAAGTCCATACTTCGTTTTCATACATGGAATCTATCTCGGATTTCATGGCTTCCAGCCATTTTTCGGAATCCGGGCCCGCCATCGCTTCTTCATAGTTCGAAGGTTCACCGTTGTCCAACAACATGATTTCCAAGACAGGGTTGCCGTACCACTCTGGTGCGGAACGTGTCCTTGTGGACCTTCGAATTTCAGTAGGAGCTTGATCAGAAGTATCTTGATCATCATCAATAACTTCCTCTCTAGTTGGTGCAGGCACCTCAGGAACATATTCTTGAGTTGTGCCATTTTCCGGTTCAAGAGGTAACACTTCATCAAGTTCTACTTTCCTCCCACTTACTTCTTTCGAGAGAAACTCCTTCTCTAGAAAGAATCCATTCTTGGCAACAAAGATCTTTGCCTTCGGATCTGAGGTAGAAGGCATACCCAACAGTTTCTTTAGGGTATCCTATGAAGACGCATTTTTCCGACTTGGCTTCGAGCTTTTCAGGTTGAAGTTTCTTGACATAAGCATCGCACCCCCAAACTTTTAGAAACGACAGTTTAGGTTTCTTCCCAAACCATAATTCAAACGGTGTTGTCTCAACGGATTTCGACGGAGCCCTATTTAAAGTGAATGCGGCAGTCTCTAAAGCATAGCCCCAAAAAGATAGCGGTAAATCGGTAAGAGACATCATAGATCGTACCATATCTAATAGAGTGCGATTACGACGTTCGGACACACCATTACGCTGAGGTGTTCCAGGCGGCGTGAGTTGTGAAACTATTCCACACTTTCTTAAGTGTGTGCCAAATTCGTGACTCAAGTATTCTCCTCCACGATCTGATCGTAGAAACTTGATTTTCCTGTCACGTTGATTCTCAACCTCACTCTGAAATTCCTTGAACTTTTCAAAGGTTTCAGACTTGTGTTTCATTAAGTAGATATACCGATATCTACTCAAATCATCAGTGAGGGTGAGAACATAACGATAGCCACCGCGAGCCTCAACACTCATTGGACCGCAGACATCAGTATGTATGATTTCCAATAAGTTGGTTGCTCGCTCCATTGTTCCTGAGAACGGAGTCTTGGTCATCTTACGCATGAGGCATGGTTCGCACGTGTCAAATGATTCGTAATCAAGAGACTCTAAAAGTCCATCAGCATGGAGCTTCTTCATGCGTTTGACACCTATGTGACCAAGGCGGCAGTGCCACAAGTATGTGGGACTATCATTATCAACTTTACATCTTTTGGTACTCACACTATGAATATGTGTAGCATTACGCTCGAGATTCATTAAGAATAAACCATTCACCATAGGAGCATGACCATAAAACATATCTCTCATATAAATAGAACAACCATTATTCTCGGATTTAAATGAGTAGCCATCTCGAATTAAACGAGATCCCGATACAATGTTCATGCTCAAAGCTGGTACTAAATAACAATTATTAAGGTTTAAAACTAATCCCGAAGGTAAATGTAGAGGTAGCGTGCCGACGGCGATCACATTGACCTTGGAACCATTCCCGACGCGCATCGTCACCTCGTCCTTTGCCAGTCTCCGCTTATTCCGCAGCCCCTGCTTTGAGTTACAAATGTGAGAAACTGCACCGGTATCAAATACCCAGGAGCTACTACGGGTACTAGTAAGGTACACATCAATTACATGTATATCATATATACCTTTTGTTTTGCCGGCCTTCTTGTCCGCTAAGTATTTGGGGCAGTTCCGCTTCCAGTGACCACTTCCCTTGCAATAAAAGTACTCAGTCTCGGGCTTGGGTCCATTCTTTGGCTTCTTCCCGGCAGCTTGCTTGCCGGGCGCGGCAACTCCCTTGCCGTCCTTCTTGAAGTTCTTTTTACCTTTGCCCTTCTTGAACTTAGTGGTTTTATTGACCATCAACACTTGATGTTCCTTCTTGACTTCTACCTCTGCTGATTTCAGCATAGCAAATACTTCAGGAATGGTCTTTTCCATCCCCTGCATATTGAAGTTCATTACAAAGCTCTTGTAGCTCGGTGGAAGTGACTGGAGGATTCTGTCAATGACCGCATCATCCGGGAGATTAACTCCCAGCTGAGTCAAGCGGTTATGTAACCCAGACATAGTGAGTATGTGTTCACTGACAGAACTATTTTCCTCCATCTTACAGCTGAATAATTTGTCGGAGACTTCATATCTCTCGACCTGGGCATGAGCTTGGAAAACCATTTTCAGCTCTTCGAACATCTCATATGCTCCATGTCTCTCAAAACGCTTTTGGAGCCCCGGCTCTAGGCTGTAAAGCATGCCACACTGAACGAGGGAGTAGTCATCGGTACGTGCCTGCCAAGCGTTCATAACGTCTTGTTCTGCAGGGAGAACAGGTGCGTCACCCAGCGGTGCTTGTAGGACATAATCTTTCTTGGCAGCTATGAGGATGATCCTCAGGTTCCGGACCTAGTCCGTATAGTTTCTGCCATCGTCTTTCAGCTTGGTTTTCTCTAGGAACGCGTTGAAGTTGAGGACTACGTTGGCCATTTGATCTACAAGACATATTGTAAAGATTTTAGACTAAGTTCATGATAATTAAGTTCATCTAATCAAATTATTCAATGCACTCCCACTTAGATAGACATCCCTCTTCTAGTCATCTAAGTATAACATGATCCGAGTCAACTAGGCCGTGTCCGATCATCACGTGAGACGGACTAGTCAACGTCGGTGAACATCTTCATGTTGATCGTATCTTCTATACGACTCATGCTCGACCTTTCGGTCTTCTGTGTTCCGAGGCCATGTCTATACACATGCTAGGCTCGTCAAGTCAACCTAAGTGTTTGCATGTGTAAATCTGTCTTACACCCGTTGTATGTAAACGTTTGAATCAAACACCCGATCATCACGTGGTGCATTGAAACAACGAACTGTCGCAACAGTGCACAGTTAGGGGGAACACTTTCTTGAAATTATTATGAGGGATCATCTTATTTACTACCGTCGTTCTAAGTAAACAAGATGCAAAACATGATAAACATCAAATGCAATCAAATAATAATAGTGACATGATATGGCCAATATCACATAGCTCCTTTGATCTCCATCTTGGGGCTCCATGATCATCTTGTCACCGGCTTGACACCATGATCTCCATCATCATGATCCCCATCATCGTGTCTCCATGAAGTTGCTCGCCAACTATTACTTCTACTACTATGGCTAACGCGTTTAGCAATAAAGTAAAGTAATTTACATGGCGTTTCTCAATGACACGCGGGTCATACAAAAAATAAAGACAACTCCTATGGCTCCTGACGGTTGTCATACTCATCGACATGCAAGTCGTGATTCCTATTACAATAGCATGAACATCTCATACATCACATATAGATCATTCATCATTCATCACAACTTTGGCCATATCATATCACAAAGCACTTGCTGCAAAAACAAGTTAGACGTCCTCTAATTGTTGTTGCAAGTTTTACGTGGCTGAAGTAGGGTTCTAGCAAGAACGTTTTCTTACCTACTTGAAAGCCACAACGTGATTTGTCAACTTCTATTTACCCTTCATAAGGACCCTTTTCATCGAATCCGCTCCAACTAAAGTGGGAGAGACAGACACCCGGCAGCCACCTTATGCAACTTGTGCATGTTAGTCGGTGGAACCGGTCTCACGTAAGCGTACGTATAAGGTTGGTCCGAGCCGCTTCATACCACAATACCGTTGAAGCAAGATAAGACTAGTAACGGCAAGAAAGTTGACAACATCTACGCCCACAACAAATTGTGTTCTACTCGCGCAAGAAGAACTACGCATAGACCTAGCTCATGATGCCACTGTTGGGGAACGTTGCAGAAAACAAAAATTTTCCTACGGTTTCACCAAGATCCATCTATGAGTTCATCTAGCAACGAGTGATCGGATGCATCTACATACCTTTGTAGATCGCGAGCGGAAGCGTTCAAAGAACGGGGATGAGGTAGTCGAACACGACGTGATCCAAATCACCGGAGATCCTAGCACCGAACGGACGGCACCTCCGCGTTCAACACACGTACAGTCAGCGTAACGTCTCCTTCTTCTTGATCCAGCAAGAGGGAAGGAGAGGTTGAGGAAGATGGCTCCAGCAGCAGCACGACGGCGTGGTGGTGATGGAGCTGCAGTACTCCGTCAGGGCTTCGCCAAGCGCTATGGAGGAGGAGGAGGTGTTGGAGAGGGAGAAGGAGGCAACCAAAGGCATGGATGAAAAAGCCCTCCTTCCCCCACTATATATAGGAGGGCCTAGGGGGGGCGCCGGCCCTAGGAGATCCAATCTCCTAGGGGGCGGCGGCCAAGGGAGGTTTCCCTCCCCCCCAAGGCACCTAGGGGTGCCTTCCACTTGTGGGACTCTTCCCCTTTGGAAACCCTAGGCGCATGGGCCCCTTGGGGCTGGTGCCCTTGGCCCATGTAGGCCAAGGCGCACCCCCTACAGCCCATGTGGCCCCCGGGGCAGGTGGACCCCACCCGGTGGACCCCGGGACCCTTCCGGTGGTCCCGGTACAATACCGGTGACCCCGAAACTTGTCCCGATGGCCGAAACAGCACTTCCTATATATAATTCTTTACCTCCGGACATTCCGGAACTCCTCGTGACGTCCGGGATCTCATCCGGGACTCCGAACAACATTCGGGTTACTGCATATACATATCCCTACAACCCTAGCGTCACCGAACCTTAAGTGTGTAGACCCTACGGGTTCGGGAGACATGTAGACATGACCGAGATGACTCTCCGGTCAATAACCAACAGCGGGATCTGGATACCCATGTTGGCTCCCACATGCTCCTCGATGATCTCATCGGATGAACCACGATGTCGAGGATTCAAGCAACCCCGTATACAATTCCCTTTGTCAATCGGTATGTTACTTGCCCGAGATTCGATCGGTATCCCAATACCTCGTTCAATCTCGTTACCGGCAAGTCACTTTACTCGTACCGTAATGCATGATCCCGTGACCAGACACTTGGTCACTTTGAGCTCATTATGATGATGCATTACCGAGTGGGCCCAGTGATACCTCTCCGTCATACGGAGTGACAAATCCCAGTCTTGATCCGTGTCAACCCAACAGACACTTTCGGAGATACCCGTAGTATACCTTTATAGTCACCCAGTTACGTTGTGACGTTTGGTACACCCAAAGCACTCCTACGGTATCCGGGAGTTACACGATCTCATGGTCTAAGGAAAAGATACTTGACATTGGAAAACTCTAGCAAACGAACTATACGATCTTATGCTATGTTTAGGATTGGGTCTTGTCCATCACATCATTCTCCTAATGATGTGATCTCGTTATCAATGACATCCAATGTCCATAGTCAGGAAACCATGACTATCTGTTGATCAACGAGCTAGTCAACTAGAGGCTTACTAGGGACATGTTGGTGTCCATTATTCACACATGTATTACGATTTCCGGATAACACAATTATAGCATGGATAAATACAATTATCATGAACAAGGAAATATAATAATAATGCTTTTATTATTGCCTCTAGGGCATATTTCCAACATGTATATATAGGAGGAAGGAGTACGTCGGTGGAGCACCGAGGGGCCCACGAGGCAGGGGAGCGCGCCCTAGGGGGCGCCCCCGACCCTCGTGACCTCCTCTTTGATCCCTTGCAGTAGGGTCCAAGTCTCCTAGATCACGTTCGGTGAGAAAATCACGTTCCCAAAGATTTTATTCCATTTGGACTCCGTTTGATATTCCGTTTATCCGAAACACTAAAATAGGCAAAAAAACAACAATTCTGGGTTGGGCCTCCGGTTAATAGGTTAGTCCCAAAAATAATATAAAAGTGGAAAATAAAGCCCAATATAGTCCAAAACAGTAGATAATATAGCATGGAGCAATCAAAAATTATAGATACGTTGGAGACGTATCAGGCATCCCCAAGCTTAATTCCTGCTCGTCCTCAAGTAGGTAAACGATAAAAAGAGAATTTTTTATGCGGAGTGTTACTTGGCATAATTTCAATGCAAATCTTCTTAATTGTGGTATGAATATTCAGATTAGAAAGATTCAAGACAAAAGTTTAGATTGACATAGAAAATAATAATACTTCAAGCATACTAACAAAGCAATTATGTCTTCTCAAAATAACATGGGCAAAGAAAGTTATCCCTACAAAATCATATAGTCTGGCTATACTCCATCTTCCTCACACAAAGTATTTAAATCATGCACAACCCCGATGATAAGCCAAGCAATTGTTTCATACTCTAACTTTTTCAAAACTTTTTCAATTTTCACGCAATACATGAGCGTGAGCCATGGATATAGCACTATAGGTGGAATAGAATGGTGGTTGTGGAGAAGACAAAAAGGAGAAGATAGTCTCACATCAACTAGGCATATCAATGGGCTATGGAGATGCCCATCAATAGATATCAATGTGAGTGAGTAGGGATTGCCATGCAACGGATGCACTAGAGCTATAAATGTATGAAAGCTCAACAAAAGAGACTAGTGGGTGTGCATCCAACTTTCTTGCTCCCGAAGACCTAGGGCAATTTGAGGGAGCCCATCATTGGAATATACAAGCCAAGTTCTATAACGTAAAATTCCCACTAGTATGTGAAAGTGACAACATATGAGACTCTCTATATGAAGAACATGGTGCTACTTTGAAGCACAATATATGAGACTCGCTATATCATGGTGCTACTTTGAAGCACAAGTGTGGAAAAAAGGATAGTAGCATTGCCCTTTTTTTTGGGCCTTCTTTTTTTCTTTGGCCTTACTTTTTTTGGGACAATGCTCTATTGAATGATGATCATCACACTTCTATTTATTTACAACTCAATGATTACAACTCGATACTAAAACAAAGTATGACTCTATATGAATGCCTCCGGCGGTATACCGGGATATGCAATGAATCAAGAGTGACAAGTATGAAAGAATTATGAACGGTGGATTTGCTACAAATACTATGTCAACTACATGATCATGCTAAGCAATATGACAATGATGGATGTGTCATGATGAACTAGGTGGTGGAAAGTTGCATGGCAATATATCTCGGAATGGCTATGGAAATGCCATAATAGGTAGGTATGGTGGCTGTTTTGAGGAAGGTATATGGTAGGTGTATGATACCGGCGAAAGTTGCATGGTATTAGAGAGGCTAGCAAGGGTGGAAGGGTGGGAGTGTGTATAATCTATGGACTCAACATTAGTCATAAAGAACTCATGTACTTATAGCAAATATCTAGAAGTTATCAAAGCAAAGTATTACGCGCATGCTCCTAGGGGGATAGAATGGTAGGAAAAGACCATCGCTCGTCCCCGACCGGCACTCATAAGGAAGACAATCAATAAATAAATCATGCTCCGACTTCATCACATAACGGTTCACCATACGTGCATGCTACGGGAATCACAAACTTCAACACAAGTATTCTTTAAATTCACAACTACTCAACTAGCATGACTTTAATATTATCACCTACATATCTCAAAACAATTATCATGCTTCAATCTTTCCTTGGTATTCAACACACTCAAAAGAAAGTTTCACAAATCTTGAATACCAAGCATATTATTATTAAGCAAATTACCATGCTATTAAGAGACTCTCAAATTAATTTAAGTGAAGCATGAGAGATCGATAGTGTCTTTAAAACGAATCCACCACCGTGCTCTAAAAGATCTAAGTGAAGCACATAGAGCAAAATTATCTAGCTCGAAAGATATAAGTGAAGCACATAGAGCAAAATTATAACGCTCAAAAGATATAAGTGAAGCACATAGAGAAAAACTACTACGTTCAAAAGATATAAGTGAAGCACATAGAGTATTCTATCAAATTTTAATTAATGTATGGCTCTCTCAAAAGGTGTGTACAGCAAGGATTATTGTGACATACTAACAAACAAAGACACAAATAATACAAGACGCTCCAAGCAAAACACATATCATGTTGGTGAATAAATACATAGCTCCAAGTAAATTACCGATGGAAGTGGACGAAAAGAGGGGATGCCTTCCGGGGCATCCCCAAGCTTTGACTTTTTGGTGTCCTTGTATTATCTTGGGGGTGCCATGGGCATCCCCAATCTTAGGCTCTTGCCACTCCTTGTTCCATGATCCATCAAAAGAATTCACCCAAAACTTGAAAATTCACAACACAAAACTCAAAATAGAAAACTCGTGAGCTCCGTTAGCGAAAGAAAACAAAAGACCACTTCAAGGTACTGTAATGAACTCATTCTTTATTTATATTGTTGTTGAACCTACTGTATTCCAACTTCTCTATGGATTATAAACTATTTTACTAGCCATAGATTCATCAAAATAAGCAAACAACACACGAAAAACAGAATCTGTCAGAAACAGAACAGTCTGTAGTAATCTGTAGCTAGCACAAGATCTGGAACCCAAAAAATTCTAAAATAAATTGATGGACGTGAGGAATTTATCTATTAATCATCTTCAAAAATAATTAACTAAATAGCACTCTTCAAATAAAAATTACAGCAGTTCTCGTGAGTGCTAAAGTTTCTGTTTTTTACAGCAAGTTCAACAAGACTTTCCCCAGGTCTTCCCAACGGTTCTACTTGGCACAAACACTAATTAAACACAAAAGGCACAACCAAAACAGAGGATAAATAATTTATTTATTACTAAACAGGAGCAAAAAGCAAGGAATAAAAATAAAATTGGGTTGCCTCCCAACAAGCGCTATCGTTTAACGCCCCTAGCTAGGCATAACAAGCAAGGATAGATCTAGGTATTGCCATCTTTGGTAGGCAATTCTTCAATTAGGCATCTACCATCTTTAGGATTTTATTTCTTTTTCTTAATTATCAAACTTTTAGGCACAAGATCAAAAAATTCATTTGTAATGAATGGTTCTTTAATGATAGCAAAAAGATTGGGATGAATACTTATAGATTTATGATCAGCAGTTTCCTTACTAGATGATTCACCCTTATTTTTAGGAACATACATAAGCTTGGCAATTTTAGTAGGAGGACTAGGAGTATTTTTTACGGAAGAAAAAGCGGTTCCCAAATTTGTAATGATACCCTCAAGTTTATCAATTCTAGTAGAATCTAAGTTCATCTTCTCATTAACTATGGGTTCCTTTTCCTTAATATTTTTCAAAGTCATTCCTACCTTAGATCCATATTGAGTAATTTGATTGTGGATGTTTTTATCTAGATTTTCAATTGATTCAAGAGTGGCAACTTTGTTTTCAATAATTTCAAGTCTTTGCATAACATGCTCCAAAGTTAACATGGTTCCATTAACCAAAAGAGGTGGTGAGTCAAATAAATCTATCATAGCATTATAAGAATCAAAAGTACGGCTACCCAAGAAGTTCCCACCGGTAATGGTATCGAGGATATATCTATACCAAGGATTAGAACCTACATAAAAATTGCGAAGAAGAACTAAGGTAGATTGTTTCCTGGTAGATCTATTTTGAGCATTCCAAATTCTATACCAAGCATCTTTTAGATTTTCTCCCTCCCTTTGTTTAAAATTTAGAACTTCACTCTCGGGAGACAACGGAGAAGATATGAGACTAGCCATGACGACAAGCAAACAAAGAGGTGAACAGAGAGGGAGGATAGAGAGAGAGGGCGAATAAAACGGCAAGGGTGAATTGGGGGGAGAGGAAAACGAGAGGCAAATGGCAAATAATGTAATGCGAGAGATAGGGATTGTGATGGATACTTGGTATATTGACTTTTTGCGTAGACTCCCCAGCAACGACGCCAGAAATCCTTCTTGCTACGTCTTGAGCTTGCGTTGGTTTTCCCCGAAGAGGAAGGGATGATGCAGCAGAGTAGCGTAACTATTTCCCTTAGTTTTTGAGAACCAAGGTATCAATCCAGTAGGAGCCCATGCTCAAGTCCCTTGTACCTGCACAAAGCGATAGCTACTCGCAACCAACGCGATTAGGGGTTGTCAAGCCCTTCACGGTCACTTACGAGAGTGAGATCTGATAGATATAATATTTTTGGTATTTTTGGTATAAAGATGCAAAGTAAAAGGTAAAGGCAAAGTAAAAAAGCAAAGCAATATTAAAGTAATGGAGATTGATATGATGAGAATAGACCTGGGGGCCATAGGTTTCACTAGTGGCTTCTCTCAAGAGCATAAGTATTCTACGGTGGGTGAACAAATTACCGTTGAGCAATTGACATAATTGAGCATAGTTATGAGAATATCTAGGCATGATCATGTATATAGGCATCATGTCCGTGACAAGTAGATCGAAACGATTCTGCATCTACTACTATTACTCCACTCATCGACCGCTATCCAGCATGCATCTAGAGTATTAAGTTAAAAACAGAGTAACGCCTTAAGCAGGATGACATGATGTAGAGAGATAAATTCATGCAATATGAAATAAACCCCATCTTGTTATCCTCGATGGCAACGATACAATACGTGCCTTGCTGCCCCTTCTGTCACTAGGTAAGGACACCGCAAGATCGAACCCAAAGCTAAGCACTTCTCCCATGGCAAGAACTACCAATCTAGTTGGCCAAACCAAACGGATAATTCGAAGAGACTTGCAAAGATAACCAACCATACATAAAAGAATTCAGAAAAGATTCAAATATTATTCATAGATAGACTTGATCATAAACCCACAATTCATCGGTCTCAACAAACACACCGCAAAAAGAAGATTACATCGAATAGATCTCCACAAGAGAAGGGGAGAACTTTGTATTGAGATTCAAAGAGAGAGAAGAAGCCATCTAGCTACTAACTATGGACCCGAAGGTCTGAGGTAAACTACTCACACTTCACCGGAGGGGCTATGATGATGTAGAAGCCCTCCGTGATGACGGCCCTCTTCCGGTGGAGCTCCGAAACAGGCCCCAAGATGGGATCTCGTGGATACAGAAAGTTGCGGCGGTGGAATTAGGTTTTTGGCTCTTGTTCTGATCGTTTGGGGGTACGTGTGTGTATATAGGAGGAAGGAGTACGTCGGTGGAGCACCGAGGGGCCCACGAGGCAGGGGGCGCGCCCTAGGAGGGGGCACGCCCCCCACCCTCGTGACCTCCTCTTTGATCCCTTGCAGTAGGGTCCAAGTCTCCTGGATCACGTTCGGTGAGAAAATCACGTTCCCGGAGATTTTATTCCGTTTGGACTCCGTTTTATATTCCGTTTATCCGAAACACTCAAATAGGCAAAAACAACAATTCTGGGTTGGGCCTCCGGTTAATAGGTTAGTCCCAAAAATAATATAAAAGTGGAAAATAAAGCCCAATATAGTCCAAAACAGTAGATAATATAGCATGGAGCAATCAAAAATTATAGATACGTTGGAGATGTATCAAGGGCACACGGGAATTTCATCTAGTCACTTTCACCATGTTGGCTTGATTTGTGTTCACTACTTTGCTAATTTGATATGTGGGTGGATCGGTGCTTAGGTGATGTTCTTACTTGAACAAACCTCCTACTTATGATTAATCCCCTCGCAAGCATCCGCAACTACGAGAAAAGTATTAAGATAGAATCTAACCATAGCATTAAACTTTTGGATCCAAATCAGACCCTTACGAACTAGCGCGTAAACTAGGGTTTAAGCTTCTGTCACTCTAGCAACCCGTCATCTAATAACAACTCCAAAATGCATTCTCTTAGGCCCAAATATGGTGAAGTGTCATGTAGTCGACATTCACATGACGCCACTGAGGGAATGACGACATACATATTATCAAAATATCAAACACATATCAAGTTCACATGATTACTTGCAACATGATTTCTCCCGTGACCTCAGGAACAAAAGTAACTACTCCCAAGTGATAAACATGTTCATGATCAGAGGGGTATTAAATAGCATAATGGATCTGAACATATAATCTTCCACCAAATAAACCATATAGTGATCAACTACAAGATGTAATCAACACTACTAGTCACCCAAAGGTACCAATCTGAGGTTCCGGTACAAAGATTGAACACAAGAGATGAACTAGGGTTTGAGAGGAGATGGTGCTGGTGAAGATGTTGATGAATATTGGCCTCCCAAAGATAAGAGGGTTGTTGGTGATGACGATGATGATGATTTCCCCCTCCGGGAGGGAAGTTCCCCCGGCGGAATCACTTCACCAGAGGGCAAAAGTGCTCGTGCCCAAGTTCCGCCTCGAGACGGCGGCGCCCCATCCTGAAAGTCCTCTCCTTATTTTTTTTCTAGGTCAAAATGACTTATATAGCAGAAGATGGGCACCGGAGGTGTGTCGAGGAGGGCACAACCCACCAGGGCGCGCATGGGCTCCCTGGCGCGCCCAGGTGGGTTGTGCCCACCTGGTGGGCCTCCTATGGTAGTTATTCGCTCCAATAATTCTTATTTATTCCATAAAAAATCCTCGTGAAGTTTTAGCTCATTTGGAGTTGTGCAGAATAAGTAGCCTGACGTAGCTTTTTCAGGTCCAGATTTCCAGCTGCCGGAATTCTCCCTATTTGTGTGAACCTTGCATATTATGAGAGAAAAGGCATTAGAATTACTCCAAAAGGCATTATTATGCATAAAAACATTATAAATAATAGTAGGTAAACATGATGCAAAATGGACATATCAATATCAAAGGTATAAGAAGCTTTCTCGGTCATGTTGGCTTCTATAGGAGGTTTATTAAAGACTTCTCTAAAATTTCTAGGCCTCTCACTAATCTCTTGAAAAAAGATGTTCCTTTTGTTTTTGATGATGATTGTTCAGAAGCATTTGAAATACTTAAGAAAGCCTTGATTTCTGCACCTATTGTTCAGCCACCTGATTGGATTTACCCTTTGAAATTATGTGTGATGCTAGTGATTATGTTGTTGGTGTTGTTCTAGGACAAATAGTTGATAAGAAATTGAAAGTTATTTGTTATGCTAGTAAAACTCTAGATAGTGCCGAGAGAAATTATGCTAATACTGAAAAAGAATTTTTAGCAGTTGTATTTGCTTGTGATAAGTTCAGATCTTATATTGTTGATTCCAAAGTAACTCTTCACACTGATCAAGCTGCTATAAATATCTTATGGAAAAGAAAGATGCTAAGCCTAGACTTATTAGATGGGTTCTCTTACTACAAGAATTTGATTTGCATATTATTGATAGAAAGGGAGCTGAGAATCCCGTTGCAGACAACTTGTCTAGGTTAGAAAATGTTCTTGATGACCCACTGCCTATTGATGATAACTTTCCCGATGAACAATTAACTCTCATAAATGCCTCTCGTAATGCTCGATGGTATGCTAATTACATTGTTGCTAAATTTATACCGCCTAGTTTCACATACCAACAAAATAAAAAGTTTTTCTATGATTTAAGACATTACTTTTGGGATGACCCACACCTTTATAAAGAAGGAGTAGATGGTGTTATTAGATGTTGTGTACCTGAGCATGAACAGGAACAGATCCTACGCAAGTGCCACTCCGAGTCTTAAGGAGTACACCACGCTAGAGATAGAACTGCACACAAGGTATTGCAATCAGGTTTTTATTGGCCTACTCTCTTCAAGGATGCTCGTAAGTTTGTATTGTCTTGTGATGAATGCCAGAGAATTGGCAATATTAGTAGACATTAGGAAATGCCTATGAATTACTCACTTGTTATTGAATCATTTGATGTTTTGGGCTTTGATTATATGGGACCTTTTCCTTCCTCTAATGGGTATACACATATTTTAGTTGTTGTTGATTACGTTACTAAGTGGGTAGAAGCTATTCCAACTAGTAGTGCTGATCATAACACTTCTATTAAGATGCTTAAATAAGTTATTTTTCTGAGGTTTGGACTCCCCAGATATTTAATGACCGATGGTGGTTCACATCTTATTCATGTCTCTTTCTGTAAAATGCTTGCTAAATATGATGTTAACCATAGAATTGCATCTCCATATCATTCTCAGTCTAGTGGTCAAGTAGAATTGAGCAATAGAGAGATTAAATTGATTTTGCAAAAGACTGTTAATAGATCTAGAAAGAATTGGTCTAAGAAACTTGATGATGCATTTTGGGCTTACAGAACTGCGTATAAAAACCCTATGGGTATGTCTCCGTATAAAATGGTTTATGAAAAAGCATGTCACTTACCTCTTGAACTAGAACATAAGGCATATTGGGCTATTAAAGAGCTCATTTATGATTTCAAACTTGCCAGGGAGAAGAGGTTATTTGACATTAGCTCACTTGATGAATGGAAAACCCAAGCCTATGAGAATGCCAAGTTGTTTAAAGAAAAAGTTAAAAGATGGCATGACAAGACGATACAAAAGCGTGAGTTTGATGTTGGTGATCATGTTTTGCTATGCAACTCTCGTTTAAGATTTTTTGCAGGAAAACTTCTCTTTAAATGGGATGGTCCTTACCTTATCGAGGAGGTCTATCGTTCCGATGCCATCAAAATCAACAACGCCGAAGGTACGAATCCGAAGGTGGTAAACGGTCAAAGAATCAAACATTATATCTCAGGTAATCCCATAATTGTTGAGACCAATATAATTGACACTGTAACACCAGAGGAGTACATAAGGGACACTTTCCAAAACGTTTAGAATCCGAAAAGGAATAGGTATGTGGTACGGTAAGTAAACCGACTCCAAAACTGTTCTAATAGCAATTTTTCTCTATTTTGGAATATTTAAAAAATTAGGAAAATTAAAGGTAGTATGAAAGAGACACGAGGCGATGATGACCCACAAGTATAGGGGATCTATCGTAGTCCTTTCGATAAGTAAGAGTGTCGAACCCAACGAGGAGCAGAAGGAAATGATAAGCGGTTTTTAGCAAGGTATTCTCTGCAAGCACTGAAATTATAGGTAACATATAGTTTTGTGATAAGATAATTTGTAACGAGTATCAAGTAACAAAAAGTAAATAAAGTGCAGCAAAGTGGCCCAATCCTTTTTGTAGCAAAGGACAAGCCTAGACAAACTCTTATATAAAGAAAATCGCTCCCGAGGACACATGGGAATTATCGTCAAGCTAGGTTTCATCACGATCATATGATTCGCGTTCGGTACTTTGATAATCTGATATGTGGGTGGACCGGTGCTTGGGTGCTGTCCTTACTTGGACAAGCATCCCACTTATGATTAACCTCTATTGCAAGCATCCGCAACTACAACAAAAGTATTAAGGTAAACCTAACCATAGCATGAAACATGTGGATCCAAATCAGCCCCTTACGAAGTAACACATAAACTAGGGTTTAAGCTTCTGTCACTCTAGCAACCCATCATCTACTTATTACTTCCCAATGCCTTCCTCTAGGCCCAAATAATGGTGAAGTGTCATGTAGTCGACGTTCACATAACACCACTAGAGGAGAGACAACATACATCTCATCAAAATATCGAACGAATACCAAATTCACATGACTACTAATAGCAAGACTTCTCCCATGTCCTCAGGAACAAACGTAACTACTCACAAAGCATATTCATGTTCATAATCAGAGGGGTATTAATATGCATATAGGATCTGAACATATGATCTTCCACCAAATAAACCAACTAGCATCAACTACAAGGAGTAATTAACACTACTAGCAACCCACGTGTACCAATCCCAGACTTGGAGACAAGAATTGGATACAAGAGATGAACTAGGGTTTGAGAGGAGATGGTGCTGGTGAAGATGTTGATGGAGATTGACCCCCTCCCGATGAGAGGATCGTTGGTGATGACGATGGCGATGATTTCCCCCTTCCGGAGGGAAGTGTCCCTAGCAGAACAGCTCCGCCGGAGCCCTAGATTGGTTCCGCCAAGGTTCCGCCTCATGGCGGTGGAGTCTCGTCCCAAAAGCTTGCTTATGATTTTTTTTCTCATCGAAGGACTCCATATAGTAGAAGATGGGCATCGGAGGGCCACCAAGGGGCCCACAAGGCAGGGGGCGCGCCCAGGGGGTAGGGCGCGCCCCTCACCCTCGTGGCCAGGGTGTGGCCCCCCTCTGGAACTTCTTGCGCTCGGTATTTTTTATATATTCTAAAAATGACTTCCGTGAAGTTTCAGGACTTTTGGGGCTGTGCAGAATAAGTCTCTAATATTTGCTCCTTTTCCAGCCCAGAATCCCAGCTGCCGGCATTCTCCCTCTTTATGTAAACCTTGTAAAATAAGAGAGAATAGGCATAAGTATTGTGACATAATGTGTAATAACAGCCCATAATGCAATAAATATCAATATAAAAGCATGATGCAAAATGGACGTATCAACTCCCCCAAGCTTAGACCTCGCTTGTCCTCAAGCGAAAGCCGAAATCAAAAAATATGTCCACGTGTTTGGAGATAGAGGTGTCGATAAAAATAAAATACGGACATGAGGGCATCATGATCATTCTTAGAACAACAATTTATATACTTCTTGTCATATGATCTCTTATGTAAGAGTAACAATTCAATCACAATTTCAAGTATGAATCATAAACTTCACTGAAAACTAACAAACTATAATCTCAGTCATTGGAGCAATTGCAATTTATCATAACATAGGAAAGAGTCAATATAAGAGCTTTTCAACACGTCCACATACTCAACTATCATATAGTCTTTCACAATTGCTAACACTCACGCAATACTTATGGGTATGGAGTTCTAATCGGACACAGAGAAAGATAGGGGCTTATTGTTTTGCCTCCCAACGTTTTACCTCAAGGGTAATGTCAACAATAATAGTTCATGAAAACTCACATCCAATTAGCCATATATACCAGGATCTTTCCAACATGTTGTGCTTGCCAAAATATAAAATTTAAAAAGGAAGGGTGAAGATCACCATGACTCTTATGTAAGGTAGGAGATAAAAGTAAAAGATAGGCCCTTCGCAGAGGGAAGCATAGGTTGTCATGCACTTTTATGGTTGGATGCACAAAATCTTAATGCGAAAGAACGTCACTTTATATTGCCACTTGTGATATGGACCTTTATTATGCAGTCCGTCGCTTTTATTTCTTCCGTATCACACGATCGTATAAAGCTTATTTTCTCCCACACTAATAAGTCATACATATTTAGAGGGCAATTTTTATTGCTTGCACCAATGACAACTTACTTGGGGGATCTTACTCAATCCATAGGTAGGTATGGTGGACTCTCATGGCAAAACTGGTTTAAGGGTGTTTGGAAGCACAAGTAGTATCTCTACTTGGTGGAAAGAATTTGGCTAGCATGAGGGGGAAAGGCAAGCTCAATCATGTTGGATGATCCATGACAATATAATTTATCTCGGATGTAAGAAAACATAACCCATTACGTTGTCTTCCTTGTCCAACATCAACTCTTTAGCATGTCATATTTTAATGAGTGCTCACAATCATAAAAGATGTCCAAGATAGTGTATTTATATGTGAAGACCTCTCTTTCTTTATTACTTCATATTAATTGCAACGATGACCAAAACTATGTTTGTCAACTCTCAACAACTTTTATTCATCATACTCTTTCTATGTGAGCTCATTACTCTCCATAAGATCCATATGATCTCTTTGTTTCGTTTTTTATTTCTTTCTCTTTTCTTTTATTCACTCAAGATCATGGCAAAATAATCAAGCCCTTGACTCAACACTAATCTTTATTATATATAGCTCACGGACTCGATTACATAGAAGGATCATAAAGCAAAACTCACAACTAGATCATACTAAGAACTTTTATTCTACTAGATCAAAATATCATCAAAACGATCGAACTAAGAAAAACGGTAAAGATAAAAGTGATGGTGATACGATATCGGGGCACTCCCCCAAGCTTGGCAGTTGCCAAGGGGAGTGCCCATACCAGATACTCAATTCTTCTTTGTTGGTGGAGAGGGTGGAGTTGTTGATGACGTAGGCTTCTTCCTTAATTTGCGCTTGAGGACATAATTTTGATCCCTTAGGTCATCAATCTCCTGCTCAAGGCTTAATATCTTCTTGCATAATTCCTGTTTGTTTTCCTGCAAGAGGCGAAAAGGGATAAACTCGATCTTAGGTTTCTTTGCTCTATCAGGGAGGCTTGACTTTTTGAACTCCACATGCATGTCCACAGGTTGAGGTAATGGGACTTCATCTTCATCTGAACTCGTCTCCTCCTTTCCCTTGGGTTCATAGTCCTCTTCTTCTTCTGTAGTCCAACCACAATGCTCCACGTCCCCATAGACCTTAGGATCTACAAGATAATCATCCACATAGCTTTCTCCTTCCGAATCCTGGGACGACATATTGCTCTAATCTGCAGCAGAAACAACTCGAAACAAGAACAGTAGATTTTTGCGAGATACGGGAGTGAAAACCTCCGGGAGATTATATAATGAATTTTTACCGACCAAAAGAAGTATCGTGCAATAAAACAGAGTCCGGAGAGCGCACGAGGCGCCCACGAGGCAGGGGGCGTGCCCAGGGGGTAGGACGTGCCCTCTACCCTTGTGGAGCCCTTGTGTCCTTCTCGAACTGCTTCTTATTTTTCTATTTGTCTAAATATTCCAAAATGGAGAAAATTTGTCATTAGAACTATTTTGGAGTCGGTTTACTTACCGTACCACATACCTATTCGTTTTCGGAGTCTGAAACGTTCCGGAAAGTGTTCCTTATGTATTCCTCCGGGGTTACGGTTTCAATAACATTGGTTTCAACATTTATAGGATTACCAGAGATATAATGTTTGATTCTTTGACCATTCACCACCTTCGGATTTGTGCCTTCGAAGTTGTTGATTTTTATGGCACCGGAATGATAGACCTCCTCGATAACGTAAGGACCTTCCCATTTAGAGAGAAGCTTTCCTGCAAAAAATCTTAAACGAGAGCTGTATAGCAATACATAATCACCTACATTAAACTCACGCTTTTGTATCCTTTTGTCATGCCATCTTTTAACCTTTTATTTAAACAATTTGGCATTTTCATAGGCTTGGGTTCTCCATTCAACGAGTGAGTGAATGTCAAATAACCTTTTCTCACCGACAAGTTTGAAATCATAATTGAGCTCTTTAATAGCCCAATAAGCCTTATGTTCTAGTTCGAGAGGTAAGTGACATGATTTTCCATAAACCATTTTATACGGAGACATACCCATAGGATTTTTATATGCAGTTCTATAGGCCCATAATGCATCATCAAGTTTCTTGGATCAATTCTTTCTAGATCTATTAACAGTCTTTTGCAAAATTAATTTGAGTTCTCTATTACTCAATTCTACTTGACCACTAGACTGTGGGTGATAAGGAGATGCAATTATATGATTAACATCATACTTAGCAAACATTTTACGGAAAGCACCATAAATAAAATGTGAACCACCATCAGTCATTAGATATCTAGGGACTCCAAACCTCGAAAAAATAACTTCTTTAAGCATCTTAATAGAGGTGTTATGATCAGCACTACTAGTTGGAATAGCTTCTACCCACTTAGTAACGTAATCAACAGCAACTAAAATATGTGTATATCCATTAGAGGCAGGAAACGGTCCCATATAATCAAAGCCCCAAGCATTAAATGGTTCAATAACAAGTGAATAATTCATAGGCATTTCTTGACGTCTACTAATATTACCAATTCTTTGACATTCATCACAAGACAATACAAACTCACGGGCATCCTTGAAGAGAGTAGGCCAATAAAAACCGGATTGCAATACCTTGTGTGCAGTTCTATCTCCAGCATGGTGTCCTCCATAAGCCTCGGAGTGACACTTGCGTAGGATATGTTCCTGTTCATGCTCAGGTACACAACGCCTAATAACACCATCTACTCCTTATTTATAAAGATGTGGGTCATCCCAAAAGTAATGTCTCAAGTCATAGAAGAACTTTTTCTTTTGCTGGTATGTGAAACTAGGTGGTATAAACTTAGCAACAATGTAATTAGCATAATCAGCATACCATGGAGCAGTGTGAGAAGCATTTATGACATTTAATTGTTCATCAGGAAAGCTATCATCAATAGGTAGTGGGTCATCAAGAACATTTTCTAACCTAGACAAGTTGTCTGCAACGGGGTTCTCAGCTCCCTTTCTATCAATAATATGCAGATCAAATTCTTGTAGGAGGAGAACCCATCTAATAAGTCTAGGTTTAGCATCTTTCTTTTCCATAAGATATTTAATAGCAGCATGATCCGTGTGAATAGTTACTTTAGAATCAACAATATAAGATCTAAACTTATCACAAGCAAATACAACTGCTAAGAATTCTTTTTGGTTGTAGCATAATTTCTCTGTGCATTGTCTAGAGTTTTACTAGCATATCGGATAACATTTAATTTCTTATCAACTCTTTGCCCTAGAACAGCACCTACAGCATAATCACTAGCATCACACATAATTTCAAAAGGTAAATTCCAATCAGGTGGCTGAACAATAGGTGCAGAGATTAATGCTTTCTTAAGTATTTCAAATGCTTCTACACAATCATCATCAAAGATGAATGGTATATCTTTTTGTAATAAATTAGTCAGAGGCCGAGAAATTTTTGAGAAGTCCTTAATGAACCTCGTATAAAAACCGGCATGACCAAGGGAACTTCTTATACCTTTGATGTCCTTGGGACACGGCATCTTTTCAATAGCATCAACTTTAGCTTTATCAACTTCAATGCCTCTTTCAGAAATTTTGTGCCCCAAGACAATACCTTCATTAACCATAAAGTGGCATTTCTCCCAATTCAAGACAAGGTTAGTTTCTTCACATCTCTGCAAAACTCGATCAAGGTTGCTTAAGAAATCATCAAAAGAGGATCCATAAACGGAGAAATCATCCATGAATACCTCACATATCTTTTCACAAAAATCAAAAAATATAGCCATCATGCATCTTTGAAAGGTAGCAGGTGCATTACATAAACCAAAGGGCATACGTCTATAAGCAAAAGTACTGAAAGGGCAAGTAAAAGTGGTCTTAGATTGATCATCAGTTGATACAGGTATTTGAGAGAAACCAGAATAACCATCTAGAAAGCAAAAATGTGTATGTTTGGATAATCTTTCTAGCGTTTGATCAATAAAAGGTAAGGGGTAATGATCTTTTTTAGTAGCCTTATTCAATTTGCGGAAATCAATTACCATCCTGTAACCTGTAATAATTCTTTGCGGCATTAATTCATCTTTATCATTAGGAACGACAGTAATACCTCCCTTCTTAGGAACACAATGGACAGGACTTACCCACTAACTATCAGCAACGGGATAAATTATACCTGCCTCAAGGAGCTTTAGTATTTCTTTTCTTACCACTTCTTTCATCTTAGGATTCAGCTGTCGTTGGTGATCACTAACTGGTTTGGCATCTTTTTCCAAATTTATTTTGTGTTGACATAGAGTGGGACTAATGCCCTTAAGATCATCAAGAGTATATCCAATAGCTGCACGGTGCTTCTTCAGAGTTTTCAATATTTTTTCTTCCTCCTCTGAAAGGTTAGCACTAATAATAACAGGATATATCTTCTTTTCATCAAGGTAAGCATATTTAAGAGTATCAGGCAATGGTTTAAGCTCAAACACGGGATCACCCTTGGATGGAGGAGGATCCCCTAAGATTTCAACAGGCAAGTTGTGTTTCAGAATAGGTCCCTGTTTAAAGAACGCTTCATCTATTTCCCTTCTCTCATTCATATACATATCATTTTCATGGTCTAGCAAATATTGTTCTAAAGGATCACTAGGAGGTACTGCAATAGAAGCAAGACCAATAATTTCATCTTTACCAGGCAATTCTTCTTCACGGTGTTGTCTACGAAATTTAGAAAAGTTGAACTCATGAGACATATCACCTAAACCAATAGTAATAACATCCTTTTGCAGTCTATCCTAGCATTAACAATATTCAAGAAGGGTCTACCAAATATAATGGGACAAAAGCTATCTTGTGGGGAACCAAGAACAAGAAAATCAGCAGGATATTTAGTTTTCCCATACAAGACTTCAACATCTCTAATAATCCCAATTGGTGAAATAGTATCTCTATTGGCAAGTTTAATTGTGACATCAATATCTTCTAACTCAGCAGGTGCAATATCATGCATAATTTCGTTGTACAAGTCAATAGGTATTGCACTAGCACTAGCACCCATATCACACAAGACATGGTAACAATGATCTCCTATCTTAACAGAAATAACAGGCATGCCTACTACAGGTCTATGTTTATCTTTAGCACAAGGTTTAGCAATTCTAGCAGTTTCATCACAGAAATAAATAACATGCCCATCAATATTATCAGCCAAGAGATCCTTAACAATAGCAATATTAGGTTCAACTTTAACTTTCTCAGGAGGTGTATAGGTTCTAATATTGCTTTTACGAACCACAGTTGAAGATTTAGCATGATCTTTTATCCTAACAGGAAAAGGTGGTTTCTCAACATAAGCAATAGGAACAATAGGATCATTATAAGTGATAGTCTTTTCTTCAACTTTAATAGGTGAAGCTACTTTTACTTCTATGGGAGGATGATATTTAAACCACTTCTCTTTAGGGAGATCAATATGAGTAGCAAAAGATTCACAGAAAGAAGCTACTATTTCAGAGTCAAGTCCATATTTAGTGCTAAATTTATGGAAAACATCGGTATCCATAAAATATTTAACACAATCAAACTTAGGTGTCATACCTCACTCCTTACCTTCGTCGAGATCCCAATCTTCAAAGTTGCGTTTAATTCTTTCCAATAAATCCCATTTGAATTCAATAGTCTTCATCATAAAAGAGCCAGCACAAGAAGTATCGAGCATGGTGCGGTTGTTATCAGAAAGCCGAGCATAAAAATTTTCAATAATCATTTCTCTTGAGAGCTCATGATTGGGGCATGAATATAAGATTGATTTAAGCCTCCCCCAAGCTTGAGCGGTGCTTTCTCCTTCGCGAGGCTAAAAATTATATATATAATTGCGATCACGATGAACAAGATGCATAGGATAAAACTTCTGATGAAATTCCAATTTCAATCGTTTGTAGTTCCATGATCCCATATCATCACATAGCCTACACCATGTCAATGCGTCTCCCTCCAAAGATAAAGGGAAGACCTTCTTCTTGATAACATCATCGGGCATACCTGCAAGCTTAAATAATCCACAAACTTCATCCACATATATATGGTGCTCATCAGGATTTAATGTTCCATCTCCTGCAAAAGGATTAGCTAGCAGTTTTTCTATCATACCCGAAGGAATTTCAAAGAAGACATTTTCATTTTCAGTAGGTTCAGTAGGTTGAGGAGAAACTCTATGCTCTACTGGTCGGGGTGAAGATACCCCAAACAAGCCCCTAAAAGGATTACTTTCCATAGTAACAAGTGACAGTAAATTTTAGCACAATATATAATTTTTTTCCTTACCAAATTCCACCTACCAAAGGCACTTCACTCCCCGGCAACGGCGCCAGAAAAGAGTCTTGATGACCCACAAGTATAGGGGATCTATCATAGTCCTTTCGATAAGTAAGAGTGTCGAACCCAACGATGAGCATAAGGAAATGATAAGCGGTTTTCAGCAAGGTATTCTCTGCAAGCACTGAAATTATAGGTACCAGATAGTTTTTTAATAAGATAATTTGTAACAAGCAACAAGTAACAAAAGTAAATAAAGTGCAGCAAGGTGGCCCAATCCTTTTTGTAGCAAAGTACAAGCCTGGAAAAAATCTTATATAAAGAAAAGCACTCCTGAGGACACATGGGAATTATCGTCAAGCTAGATTTCATCATGATCATATGATTCGCATTCGGTACTTTGATAATCTGATATGTGGGTGGACCGGTGCTTGGGTGATGTCCTTACTTGGACAAGCATCCCACTTATGATTAACCTCTATTTCAAGCATCCGCAACTACAACAAAAGTATTAAGGTAAACCTAACCATAGCATGAAACATGTGGATCCAAATCAGCCCCTTACGAAGCAACGCATAAACTAGGGTTTAAGCTTCTATCACTCTAGCAACCCATCATCTACTTATTACTTCCCAATGCCTTCCTCTAGGCCCAAATAATGGTGAAGTGTCATGTAGTCGACGTTCACATAACACCACTAGAGGAGAGACAACATACATCTCATCAAAATATTGAACGAATACCAAATTCACATGACTACTAATAGCAAGACTTCTCCCATGTCCTCAGGAACAAACATAACTACTCACAAAGAATATTCATGTTCATAATCAGAGGGGTATTAATATGCATATAGGATCTAAACATATGATCTTCCACCAAATAAACCAACTAGCATCAACTACAAGGAGTAATTAACACTACTAGCAACCCACGTGTACCAATCCCGGACTTGGAGACAAGAATTGGATACAAGAGATGAACTAGGGTTTGAGAGGAGATGGTGCTGGTGAAGATGTTGATGGAGATTGACCCCCTCCCGATGAGAGGATCGTTGGTGATGACGATGGCGATGATTTCCCCCTTCCGGAGGGAAGTGTCCCCAGCAGAATAGCTCCGCCGGAGCCTAGATTGGTTCCGCCAAGGTTCCGCCTCGTGGCGGCGGAGTCTCGTCCCGAAAGCTTGCTTATGATTTTTTTTCTTATCGAAGGACTCCATATAGTAGAAGATGGGCTTCAGAGGGCCACCACGGGGCCCACAAGACAGGGGCGCGCCCAGGGGGGTAGGGCGCACCCCCCACCCTCGTGGCCAGGGTGTGGCCCCCCTCTGGAACTTCTTGTGCTCGGTATTTTTTATATATTCTAAAAATGACTTCCGTGAAGTTTCAGGACTTTTGGAGCTGTGCAGAATAAGTCTCTAATATTTTCTCCTTTTCCAGCCCTGAATCCCAGTTGTCGGCATTCTCCCTCTTTATGTAAACCTTGTAAAATAAGAGAGAATTGGCATAAGTATTGTGACATAATGTGTAATAACATCCCATAATGCAATAAATATCGATATAAAAGCATGATGCAAAATGGACGTATCAGGCGACCACAAGGGTGGAGGGCGCGCCCTGTTGGGTAACACAGTAATTTCAAAAAAAATCATGCGCACACGCAAGATCATGGTGATGTATAGCAACGAGAGGGGAAGAGTGTTGTCCACATACCCTCGTAGACGGTAAGCGGAAGCGTTATGACAACGCGGTTAATGTAGTCGTACATCTTCACGATCGACTGATCCTAGTACTAAAAGTACGACACCTCCGTGATCTGCACACGTTCGGCTCGGTGACGTCCCACGAACTCACGATCCAGCAGAGTGTCGAGGGAGAGCTTCGTCAGCACAACGGCGTGATGACGGTGATGATGATGCTACCGGAACAGGGCTTCGCCTAAGCACCGCTACGATGTGACCAAGGTGGATTATGGTGGAGGGGGGCACCGCACACGGCTAAGAGATCAATGACCAACTTGTGTGTCCATGGGATGCCCCCTTCCCCCGTACATAAAGGAGTGGCGGAGGGGGAGGGGGCCGGCCTCCTAGGCGCGCCCCAAGGGGAGTCCTACTCCCATCGAGAGTAGGATTCCCCCTTGCCTTGTTGGATTTAGGAGAGAAGGAAGGGGGAGGGAGGAGGAAGGAAAGGGGGGTCGTCCCGCTTCCCAATTCGGATTGGGCTTGGGGGGCGGGGGGCTCCTGTATACTCCCGATTTCACCCGGAACCATTCCAATGTCCAAACATAGGCTTCCAATATATCGATCTTTACGTCTCGACCTTTTCGAGACTCCTCGTCCGTGATCAAATCCGGGACTCCGAACTACCTTCGGTACATCAAAACACATAAACTCGTAATACCGATCGTCACCGAACATTTTGCGTGCGGACCCTACAGGTTCGAGAACTATGTAGACATGACCGAGACTCATCTTCGGTCAATAACCAATAGCGGAACCTGGATTCTCATATTGGTTCCTACATATTCTACGGAGATCTTTTATCGGCCAAACCGCATAACAACATACATTGTTCCCTTTGTCATCGGTATGTTACTTACCCGAGATTCGATCATCGGTATCTCAATACCTAGTTCAATATCGTTATCGGCAAGTCTCTTTACTCGTTCGGTAATGCTACATCCCATAACGAACTCGTTAGCTACATTGCTTGCAAGGCTTATTGTGATGTACATTACCGAGAGGGCCCAGAGATACCTCTCCGACAATCGGAGTGACAAATCCTAATCTTGATCTACGCCAACTCAACAAACACCATCGGAGACACCTGTAGAGCACCTTTATAATCACCCAGTTACGTTGTGACGTTTGGTAGCACACAAAGTGTTCCTCCGATATTCGGGAGTTGCATGATCTCATAGTCATAGGAACATGTATAGTTATGGAGAAAGCAATAGCAACAAACTAAACGATCATCGTGCTGAGCTAACGGATGGGTCAAGTCAATCACATCATTCTCTAATGATGTGATCCCGTTAATCAAATGACAACTCATGTCTATGGTTAGGAAACATAACCATCATTGATTCAATGAGCTAGTCAAGTAGAGGCATACTAGTGACACTCTGTTTGTCTATGTGTTCACACATGTACTAAGTTTCCGGTTAATACAATTCTAGCATGAATAATAAACATTTATCATGATATAAGGAAATATAAATAAAACTTTATTGTTGCCTCTAGGGCATATTTCCTTCAGTCTCCCACTTGCACTAGAGTCAATAATCTAGTTCACATCGTCATGTGATTTAACACCAATAGTTCACATATTTATGTGATTAGTTCACATCTCCATGTGACTAAGACCCAAAGGGTTTACTAGAGTCGATAATCTAGTTCACATTGCTATGTGATTAACACCCAAAGAGTGATCATGTTTTGCTTGTGAGAGAAATTTAGTCGACGGGTCTGCCACATTCAGAGCCGTATGTATTTTGCAAATTTTCTATGTCTATAATGCTTTGCACGGAGCTACTCTAGCTAATTGCTCACACTTTCAATATGCATCTAGATCGAGACTTAGAGTCATCTAGATCGGTGTCAAAGCTTGCATCAACGTAACTCTTTACGACGAACTCTTTGTCACCTTCATAACCGAGAAACATTTCCTTATTCCACTAAGGATATTTTTGACCGCCGTCCAGTGGTCCACTCCTGGATCACTATTGTACCCTCTTGCCAAACTTATGGTGAGGTATACAATAGGTCTGCTACACATCATATCATATTTTATAGAACCTATGACTGAGGCATAGGGAATGACTTTTCATTCTCTTTCTATTTTCTGCCGTGGCCAGGTTTTGAGTCTTTACTCAACTTCACACCTTGCAACACAGGCAAGAACTCCTTCTTTGACTGTTCTATTTTTAACTATTTCAAAATCTTGTCAAGGTATGTACTCATTGAAAATATATCAAGCGTCTTGATCTATCTCTATAGATCTTGATGCTCAATATGTAAGTAGCTTCACCGAGGTCTTTCTTTGAAAAACTCCTTTCAAACACTCCTTTATGCTTTCCAGAAAATTATACATTATTCCCGATCAAAAATATGTCACTCACATATACTTATCAGAAATGTTGTAGTGCTCCCACTCACTTTCTTGTAAAAACAGGCTTCACCGCAAGTCTGTATAAAACCATATGCTTTGATCACTTTATCAAAGCATATATTCCAACTCCGAGATCCTTGCACCAGTCCATAGATGGATCGCTGGATCTTGCTCAGTTTGTTAGCACCTTTAGGATTGACAAAGCCTTCTGGTTGCATCATATACGACTTCTTCTTTAAGAAATCCATTAAGGAATGCAGTTTTGACATCCATTTGCTAGATTTCATAAAATGCGGCAACTGCTAACATGATTCGGACAGACTTTTAAGCATCGATACGAGTGAGAAAATCTCATCGTAGTCAACACCTTGATCTTGTCGAAAACATTTTGCAACAATTCGAGCTTCGTAGATAGTAACACTACTATCAGCGTTCGTCTTCCTCTTAAAGATCCATCTATCTCAATGACTCACCGATCATCGCGCAAGTCAATGAAAGTCCATACTTTGTTCTCATACATGGATCCCATCTTAGATTTCATGGCCTCAAGCCATTTTGCGGAATCTGGGCTCATCATCACTTCCTCATAGTTCGTAGCTTCGTCATGGTCTAGTAACATGACTTCCAGAACAGGATTACCGTACCACTCTGGTGCGGACCGTACTCTGGTTGACCTATGAGGTTCGGTAGTAACTTGATCTGAAGTTTCATGATCATCATCATTAGCTTCCTCACTAATTGGTGTAGGAATCACTGGAACTGATTTCTATGATGAACTACTTTCCAATTCGGGAGAAGGTACAATTACCTCATCAAGTTCTACTTTCCTCCCACTCACTTCTTTCGAGAGAAACTCCTTCTCTAGAAACGATCCATTCTTAGCAATAAAAAATCTTGCCTTCGGATCTGTGATAGAAGGTGTACCCAATAGTTTCTTTTGGGTATCCTATGAAGACGCACTACTCTGATTTGGGTTTGAGCTTATCAGTTTGAAACTTTTTCACATAAGCATCGCAACCTCAAACTTTAAGAAATGACAGCTTTGGTTTCTTGCCAAACCATAGTTCATAAGGTGTCATCTCAATGTATTTAGATGGTGCCCTATTTAACGTGAATGTAGCTGTCTCTAATGCATGACCCCAAAACGATAGTGGCAAATCGGTAAGAGACATCATAGATTGCACTATATCCAATAAAGTACGGTTATGACGTTCGGACACACCGATATGCTGTGGTGTTCCAGGTGGCATGAATTTGTGAAACTATTCCACATTGTTTTAGTTGAAGACCAAACTCGTAACTCAAATATTCGTCTCCGCGATCAGATCGTAGAAACTTTATTTTCTTGTTATGATGATTTTCCACTTCACTCCGAAATTCTTTGAACTTTTCAAATGTTTCAGACTTATGTTTCATCAAGTAGATATACCCATATCTGCTCAAATCATCTGTGAAGGTCAGAAAATAATGATACCCACCGCGAGCCTCAACACTCATCGGACCGCATACATCAGTATGTATTATTTCCAATAAGTCAGTTGCTCGCTCCATTGTTCCGGAGAACGGAGTCTTAGTCATCTTTCCTATGAGGCATGGTTCGCAAGCATCAAGTGATTCCAAAAGCCCATCAGCATGGAGTTTCTTCATGCGCTTTACACCAATATGACCTAAACGGCAGTGCCACAAATAAGCTGCACTATCATTATTAACTTTGCATCTTTTGGGTTCAATATTATGAATATGTGTATCACCACGACCGAGATTCAATAAACCATTTATATTGAGTGTATGACCATAGAAGGTTTTATTCATGTAAATAGAACAACAATTATTCTTTGACTTAAATGAATAACTGTATTGTAATAAACATGATCCAATCATATTTATGCTCAACGCAAACACCAAATAACATTTATTTTAGGTTCAACACTAATGCCGAAGGGAGTGTGCGATGGTGATCTTATCAACCTTGGAATCACTTCCAACTCTCATCATCACCTCGCCCTTAACTAGTCTCTGTTTATTTTGCAACTCCCGTTTTGAGTTACTACTCTTAGCAACTGAACTAGTATCAAATACCGAGGGGTTGCTTAAACACTAGTAAAGTACACATCAATAACATGTATATCAAATATACCTTTGTTCACTTTGCCATCCTTCTTATCCGCCAAGTATCTAGGGCAGTTCCACTTCCAGTGACCATTTCCTTTGCAGTAGAAGCACTCAGTTTCAGGCTTTGGGCTTCTTCATGGGAGTGGCAACTTGCTTGCCATTCTTCTTGAAGTTCCTTTTCTTTCCCTTGCCCTTTTACTTGAAACTAGTGGTCTTGTCAACCATCAACACTTGACGCTTTTTCTTGGTTTCTACCTTCGCCGATTTCAGCATCGCGAAGAGCTTTGGGAATCATTTCCATTATCCCTTGCATATTATAGTTCATCACAAAGTTCTAGTAACTTGGTGATAGTGACTAGAGAACTCTGTCAATCACTATCTTATAGGGAAGATTAACTCCCACTTGATTCAAGTGATTGTAGTACTCAGACATTCTGAGCACATGCTCACTCGTTGAGCTATTCTCCTCCATCTTGTAGGCAAAGTACTGTCAGAGGTCTCATACCTCTTGACACGGGCATGAGTATGAGATACCAATTTCAACTCTTGGAACATCTTATATGCTCCGTGGCGTTCAAAACATTTTTTAAGTCTCGGTTCTAAGCCGTAAAGCATGGTGCACTAAACTATCAAGTAGTCATCATACCGAGCTTGTCAAACGTTCATAACATCTGCATCTGCTCCTGCAATAGGTGTCACCTAGCGGTGCATCAAGGACATAATTCTTCTATGCAGCAATGAGGATAATCCTCATATCACAGACCTAGTCCGCATCATTGCTACTATCATCTTTCAACTTAGTTTTCTCTAGGAACATATCAAAATTAAATGGGGAGCTACATCGCGAGCTATTGATCTACAGCATAGTTATGCAAGTACTATCAGGACAAAGTTCATGATAAATTAAAGTTCAGTTAATCATATTACTTAAGAACTCCCACTTAGATAAACATCCCTCTAGTCATCTAAATGATCATGTGATCCAAATCAACTAAACCATGTCTGATCATCACGTGAGATGGAGTAGTTTTCAATGGTGAACATCACTATGTTGATCATATCTACTATATGATTCATGCTCGACCTTTCGGTCTCCAGTGTTCCAAGGCCATATCTGCATATGCTAGGCTTGTCAAGTTTAACCCGAGTATTCCGCGTGTGCAAAACTATCTTGCACCCGTTGTATGTGAACATAGAGCTTACCACACCCGATCATCACGTGGTGTCTCGGCATGACGAACTGTCACAACGGTGCATACTCAGGGAGAACACTTATACCTTGAAATTTACTGAGAGATCATCTTATAATGCTACCGCCGAACTAAGCAAAATAAGATGCATAAAGGATAAACATCACATGCAATCAAAATATGTGACATGATATGGCCATGATCATCTTGCGCCTTTGATCTCCATCTCCAAAGTACCGTCATGATCTCTATCGTCGCCGGCATGACACCATGATCTCCATCATCTTGATCTCTATCAACGTGTCATCATATGGTCGTCTGGCCAACTATTGCTCTTGCAACTATTGCTATCGCATAGCGATAAAGTAAAGCAATTATTTGGCGCTTGCATCTTATGCAATAAAATGACAACCATAAGGCTGCCAGTTGTCGATAACTTCAACAAAACATGATTATCTCATACAACAACTTATATCTCATCACGTCTTGACCATATCACATCACAACAAGCCCTGCAAAAATAAGTTAGACGTCCTCTACTTTGTTGTTGCAGGTTTTACGTGGCTGCTACGGGCTGGGCAAGAACCGTTCTTACCTACGCATCAAAACCCACAACACGGTATAGCGATTGCTTTTTGATCTTCAGAAAGAACCTTTTCATTGAATCCGATTCAACTAAAGTTGGAGACACAGACACCCACTAGACACATTTGTGCGAAGCACGTCGGTAGAACCAGTCTCACGTAAGCGTACGCGTAATGTCAGTCTGAGCCGCTTCATCCAACAATACCGCTGAATCAAGAATCAACTATTGACGGGAAGTAATATGTATATACCCACGCCCAGAACTCCTTTGTGTTCTACTCGTGCATATAACATCCACGCATAAACCTGGCTCGGATGCCACTGTTGGGTAACGCAGTAATTTCAAAAATTTCCTACGCACACGCAAGATCATGGTGATGCATAGCAATGAGAGGGGAAGAGTGTTTTCCACGTACCCTCGTAGACCGTAAGCGGAAGTGTTATGACAACGCGGTTAATGTAGTCGTACGTCTTCACGATCGACTGATCCTAGTACCGAAAGTACGACACCTCCGCGATCTGCACACGTTCGTCTCGGTGACATCCCACGAACTCATGATCCAGCAGAGTGTCGAGGGAGAGCTTCGTCAGCACAACGGCGTGATGACGATGATGATGATGCTACCGGAACAGGGCTTCGCCTAAGCACCGCTACGATGTGACCGAGGTGGATTATGGTGGAGGGGGGCACCGCACACGGCTAAGAGATCAATGATCAACTTGTGTGTCCATGGGATGCCCCCTTCCCCCATACATAAAGGAGTGGAGGAGGGGGAGGGGGCCGGCCTCCTAGGCGTGCCCCAAGGGGAGTCCTACTCCCACCGGGAGTAGGATTCCCCCCTTTCCTTGTTGGATTTAGGAGAGAAGGAAGGAGGAGGGAGGAGGAAGGAAAGGGGGGGGGTCGGCCCCCTTCCCAATTCGGATTGGGCTTGGGGGGCGCCCCCTCCTTTGCTCCTTTCCCCTCTCTTCCACTAAGGCCCAATAAGGCCCATATACCTCCCGGGGGGTTCCGTTAACCTCCGGGTGCTCCAGTATACTCCTGATTTCACCGGAACCATTCCGATGTCCAAACATAGGCTTCCAATATATCGATCTTTATGTCTCGACCATTTCGAGACTCCTCGTCATGTCCGTGATCAAATCCGGGACTCCGAACTACCTTCGGTACATCAAAACACATAAACTCGTAATACCGATCATCACCAAACATTAAGCGTGCGGACCCTATGGGTTCGAGAACTATGTAGACATGACCGAGACTCATATTCGGTCAATAACCAATAGCAGAACCTGGATGCTCATATTGGTTCCTACATATTCTACGAAGATCTTTTATCGGTCAAACCGCATAACAACATACGTTGTTCCCTTTGTCATCGGTATGTTACTTGCCCGAGATTCGATTATCGGTATCTCAATACCTAGTTCAATCTTGTTACCGGCAAGTCTCTCTACTCGTTTCGTAATGCTACATCCCGCAACTAACTCATTAATTGCATTGCTTGCAAGGCTTATTGTGATGTACATTACCGAGAGGGCCCAGAGATACCTCTCCGACAATCGGAGTGACAAATCCTAATCTTGATCCATGCCAACTCAACAAACACCATCGGAGACACCTGTAGAGCACCTTTATAATCACCCAGTTACATTGTGACGTTTGGTAGCACACAAAGTGTTCCTCCGGTATTCGGGAGTTGCATGATCTCATAGTCATAGGAACATGTATAGTTATGGAGAAAGCAATAGCAACAAACTAAAAGGTCATCGTGCTAAGCTAACGGATGGGTCAAGTCAATCACATGATTCTCTAATGATGTGATCCCGTTAATCAAATGACAACTCATGTCTATGGTTAGGAAACATAACCATCATTGATTCAACGAGCTAGTCAAGTAGAGGCATACTAGTGACACTCTGTTTGTCTATGTATTCACACATGTACTAAGTTTCCGATTAATACAATTCTAGCATGAATAATAAACATTTATCATGATATAAGGAAATATAAATAACAACTTTATTATTGCCTCTAGGGCATATTTCCTTCACGCCCCTGCCTTGTGTGCCCTCCGGACTCCGTTTTCTTGCACAATACTCATTATATAATCTACCGAAGGTTTTGACCACCGTACCATGACAATATCTCCTATTTTTGTTTTGAGCTGTCTTTTGCCAGAGTTTTCAAGACCAAGCATTATGTCGTCCCCCTCCTCCAACAACGTGGGCGACAATGCTTGGCTAATGAAGATAGAGATGAAGAAATAAGAACTTGGGGGAACCAACGAGGGTGATAAGATCAAGAAGGTCGCGGGAGATCAAGTTCCGACAGCGGAAGAAGAAGACATCCTTCAACCATACTACAATCACCTTACCCCTACTAAAATTGGAGCTTTTAAGATTATTGAAATAGTTCATGTGCAAAATAAATATCTCACTCATGAAAAAATTCTGTTGTAAGAGCATATCATCACCCTCCAGAGCATCATTCCTAGATTGGAGTGTCTCCTACGCTCGAAGTGTGGCATTACATCATCAACAACTCCGTCATCACCACCTATGAAGAAAGAGACATAAATACATGGGTATGGCACTCCCCTTGGCAACTTTCAAGCTTGGGGGAGGTGCCCCGGTATCGTATCACCATCACATCTTTACCTTTATCGTTTGTCTTAGTATGATCCTTTTGGTTATATCTTGATCTAGTAGAATAAAGTTTTTAGTATGATCTAGCTTTGAGTTTTGTTTCGAGCTCTATCTATGTAATCGAGTCTGTGAGTTATATATAATAAAAAGTAGTTTTGAGTTGAGGGGTTTGCTATTTTACTATGATCTTGAGGGATTAAAATTAAAGAAAGAATAAAAAGAAATAAAAAGATCATATATTGATATTATGGAGAGTAATGACTTCACATATAAAGAGTATGATGAATAAAATTTGTTCATAGTTGACAAACATAGTTTTGGTCATTGTTGCAATTAATAGGAGGTAATAAAAAAAGAGAGGCTTCATATATAAATATACTATCTTGGACATCTTTTGTAATTGTGAGCACTCATTAAAATATGACATGTTAAAAAGTTGATGTTGGACAAGGAAGACAACATAATGGGTTATGTTTTCTTATATCTAAATAGAAGTTATATTGTCATGGATCATCCAACATCTTGAGCTTGCCTTTCCCCCTCATGCTAGCCAAATTCTTTGCACCAAGTAGAGATACTACTTGTGCTTCCAAACATCCCTTAAACCAGTTTTTCCATGAGAGTCCACCATACCTACCTATGGATTGAGTAAGATCATTCAAGTAAGTTGTCAGCGGTGAAGCAATAAAAAGTTCTCTCTAAGAATGATCTATTAGTGTGAAGAAAATAAGGTTTATACGAACTTGTGATATGGAAGAAATAAAAGTGACGGACTACATAATAAAGTTCTTTATCACAAGTGGCAATATAAAGTGACGTTCTTTTGCATTAAGATTTTGTGCATCCAACCATACAAGCGCATAACAACCTCTGCTTCCCTCTGCGAAGGGCCTATCTTTTACTTTTATCTTCTACCCTTATACAAGAGTCATGGTGATCATCACCTTTCCTTTTTACACCTTTTCCTTTGGCAAGCACTATGTGTTGGAGAGATCTGGATATATATATATATATATATATCCACTCGGATGTAGGTTATCATAAAGTATTATTGTTGACATTACCCTTGAGGTAAAAGGTTCGGAGGTGAAACTATAAGCCCTATCTTTTTCTATGTCCAACTGAAGCTTTGAACCCATAAGTATCGCGTGACTGTTAGCAATTGTGAAAGACTAAATGATAGTTGAGTATGTGGACTTGCTGAAAAGCTCTTATATTGACTCTTTCCGATGTTATGATAAATTGCAATTGCTTCAATGACCGAGATCATAGTTTGTTAGTTTTCAATGAAGTTTCTGGTTCATACTTTAGCATAATAAATTATATGACAATATATGTTGTTGTTCTAAAGATGATCATGATGCCCTCATGTCCGTATTTTATTTTATTGACACCTCTATCTCTAAACATGTGGACATATTTTTCGATATCGGCTTTCGCTTGAGGACAAGCGAGGTCTAAGTTTGGGGGAGTTCATACGTCCATTTTGCATCATGCTTTTATATTGATATTTATTGCATTATGGGTTGTTATCACACATTATATCACAATACTTATGCCTATTCTCTCTTATTTTATAAGGTTTACATGAAGAGGGAGAATGCCGGCAGCTGGAACTCTGGACTGAAAAAGGAGCAAATATTAGAGACCTATTCTGCACAAGTCCAAAAGTCCTAAAACTTCACGGAGAATACTTTTGGAGTATATAAAAAATATTGGGCGAAGAAAGTACCAGAGGGCGGCCACCTGCCATCCACAAGGGTGGAGGGCGCGCCCTACCCCCCTGTGGGCGCCCTCCGGTCTTGTGTACTACCTGGCAGGCCCCCGACGCCCATCTTATGCTATATGGTGTGTTTTGACCTGAAAAAATCAGAAGGAAGCTTTCGGGATGAAGCGCCGCCGTCTCGAGGTGGAACCTGGGCAGAACCAATCTAGGGCTCCGACGGAGCTATTCTGGCGGGGAAACATCCCTCTAGGAGGGGGAAATCGAAGCCATCGTCATCACCAACAATCCTCTCATCGACAGGGGGTCAATCTCCATCAACATCTTCACCATTACCATCTCCTCTCAAACCCTAGTTCTTCTCTTGTATCCGATCTGTCTCAAAACCTCAGATTAGTACTTGTGGGTTGCTAGTAGTGTTGATTACTCCTTGTAGTTGATGATAGTTGGTTTATTAGGTGGAAGATCATATGTTCAGATCCTTAATGATAATTAATACTCCTCTGATTATGAACATGAATATGCTTTATGAGTAGTTAATTTTGTTCCTGGGGACATGGGAGAAGTCCTATAAGTAATCATGTGAATTTGGTATTCGTTTGATATTTTGATGAGATGTATGTTGTCTCTCCTCCAGTGGTATTATGTGAACGTCGACTACATGACACTTCACCATGATTTGGCCTAGGGGAAGGCATTGGGAAGTAATAAGTAGATGATGGGTTGCTAGAGTGATAGAAGCTTAAACCCTAATTTATGCGTTGCTTTGTAAGAGGCTGATTTGGATCTATATGTTTCATGCTATGGTTAGGTTTACCTTAATTCTTCTTTCGTAGTTGCGGATGCTTGCGAGAGGGGTTAATCATAAGTGGTAGGCTTGTCCAAGGAAGGGAAGCACCCAAGCACCGGTCCACCCACATATCAAATTATCAAAGTAACAAACGTGAATCATATGAGCATGATGAAAACTAGTTTGCCAACAATTCCCATGTGTCCTCGGGAGTGCTTTGCTTTATATAAGAGTTCGTCCAGGCTTGTCCTTTTCTACAAAAAGGATTGGGCAACCTTGCTGCACCTTGTTTACTTTTGTTACTTGTTACCCATTACGAATTATCTTAGCACACAACTATCTGTTACCAATAATTCTAGTGCTTGCAGAGAATACCTTGCTGAAAATCGCTTGTCATTTCCTTTTGCTCCTCATTGGGTTCGACACTCTTACTTATGGAAAGGACTAAGATAGATACCCTATACTTGTGGGTCATCACTCCTCCCCTCCCACACCTATATATATGTGGGGAGGGGTGCCACACAAGACACAGCTTATTCCACGCCGTGTGTGTTGGCACCCCTCCGCCCCTAGTTTACTCCTTCGCTCTAGATCATCGCAGTGCTTAGGCGAAGTCGTGCGGGATTGCTTCACCACCACCATCACCACACCGTTATGCTGACGGAACTCATCTAATACCTCGCCCCGCTTGCTGGATCAAGATGGCGATGATGACATCGAGCTGAACGTGTGCAGAATGCGGAGGTGTCGTGTGTTCGGTACTTGATCGGGCGGATCGTGAAGGTGTACGACTACATCACCCGCATTGAATAAACGCTTCCGCTTACAGTCTACGAGGGTAAGTAGACACACTCTCCCCCTTTTTCTATGCATCTCCATGGATAGATCATTGCGTGTGCGTAGATTTTTTTTCCATGTAATGTTTCCCAACAGTTGAGGGGTTTGGAGACAGATCTAGAGGATGGAATGAATTGACGTGAGGTAGGGTTTGAAACCCTCTGTTTCCCTCTCTTGTAGATAAAAAAATTCAAAGTGCCGCCGGCCAAGGGGGAACATGTATCTTCCTTCATTTAGGAAAGTTCCACTTTTGTAGAGAAATTGGGGCATCAATCGTGCCGGCATCACCGCTCCATGATCCGTGGGAAACCTAACAAGAAATTGCTTGTCTACACCAAAAGGCGCTCCAGGTGGACCTAGTGGCTCAAGCAGGCCATCATCCGCCCTCCCAGCTGGACCAAATTCCGGAAGATGTTGGGCTAGTGGAGGAGCCTGCTGGAGGTCTCGCGATCAATCTCTGCGACCTCTGCCACGCTCGGGGGCTACTGACAGAGTCCTATACCAGGGATGGCTCACACCAAGGAGCCTGGCCTCATCTACTACGGGGGCCCACTAGGCCCAGAGCACGGGGAAAACCCTAGGAGGGGAAGACAACCTTCATGGTATCCAATACTGGAGGGCGACTGCGCCCCGGATCGCATCCACCATGTAAAACCTAGACCTCTCCTGCCTATATAAAGGGAGGTCTAGGGTCCTCGATCATCATCTATCCATAGATAGGAAAACTCTCAGTAGCAATCTCATACATCATCGTAACTCCTCGCACGAGGTATCCCTCCATTATGAATCATAAAAACCAGCAGGACGTAGGGTATTACTCCCCGGAGGCCCGAACCTGGATAAACCCCTCGTGTAACCTTCGATCCATGACTTCTAGTTATGGTTGAACCCATACTGAGGGATCTAATGGTATTTTGCATTGTCACCCAAGACCACGGGGAAGTGGTTCCCCTCTATGGTCACGGAGGAGGAGGTCTAGATGTACAAGGACCAGCTGCTGATGTCGGTGGATCTAGGCGTCCGGATCCTATTGGGAGAAGTCCAACCAGAGCCTCACGATGAAGACCCTATCATGTGCTTAGGATACTTCTACTCCAAAAACTCCTCATGATTTTTCTAGATTTTCCATGTAAGTCCAAAATGCCCCCTTTTTCCTAAAAACATAAGCACTGGAAAACAGGAACTGGCTCTAGGTACTATTGAAAGTGCAAGCATGCCCTTAATCTTATTTTGATGTTGATGACAACATGCATATTGGGACTAATCATGTTTATCAAGTATATCTCAGGATTATGTCTCAAGGGCCGTGTGTGGATACAAGAGCGGAGATACAAGAAAAAAGCTTTGGCTCTTTTTCGGTTTGTTCTTGAGTATAGGGATCCCGCACTATTAAGAGGGGATCGTTGGATTTCGTGAAAGACTTCCTCAAAACCCACAAAATATCCTCTCACATCATCTCTATTTCATCTCTAATTCTTCCTCTACCTTGTGCACAAAAATTGGTGTGATACTAAACTAGTGGGCTCTGCTATCACCGGACGTCCAAAAGTCTACGGACGACCGACCTCTCATAGACGACCGGGCATCTGGCTCTCTTCGGATGTCTGGTGCATCCTCATAGAAAATAAATAGCGGAAATCTGGTCCCACTGGATGACCGGTCACCGGACGTTCGTTCTCCTCCAAAAATCCGGTACTACCCCAACAGAGTACTTATTAACGGATTTCCGGTCTGCACCGGACGGCCGGTCACCGGACGACAGGCGCCCTCCGGACGTCCGGTGGTTGTGTTCCTCATGCTTCCTTCGTGGCCTGGTAAGATTCCCAGCAATAGGATGACCGGTGGCCCGGCCGGACGTCCGGTTCAATCTGAGTTACCGGACTTTCGGTACTCACCGGACGTCCGACAGCTCCAGTGCACTGAGTTGCTCAATGGTCGATTTTACACCATCACTATATATAGCCTCCTCCCTCCCACGGAATATGGTTCACCATTTAGTTTGAGCTTTCCAAGAACACATCTCACTCCCTCTCTTGATCCCCTACACCAAATCCTAGATCCCCAAGGGATTTGGGAACATTTGAGAGAAGTTCTCCAATCAAGTGATAGATCCACTCCTTCCCCTGCTTCTCGCCAAACGAATTCGTGATTTGAAGAAGTTCTTGAGCATTTCCCATTGTTCTTGTTACTCTTGGAGGTTGGAGACTCCTAGGCGGTAGGAGTCTTTCGGAGAGGAATCGACCATTGTGATTACCCTCGGAAAAGTTTGTGAGGGTTTGGAGACCACCCCAAGGTCTACCAGTAGTGGTTGAGAAACGCCTTCGTGGTGTTGTCTCAAAGGGAGAATAGGGTGAGCCTTCGTGGCGTTGGTGTGCCTTCGTGGTAACATCCGACTAGCTTCCCTCCAAGGAAGTGAACGTCGGCATACATCCTCGTCTCCTGGAGTTGCGGCTATTCCTAACCCTAACGCTCTACTTGTGGTTACTTGTCTCCTAGCTCTTACTTATCATATTGTGCTTGCTTACTCACTCACTTTTTTTATCTTTCTTAGGCCCTCGCATCATACTTGCAATTGTTAGGCTCACTTTCATATTCCGCATTTGTAAATCCCAAAATTCTAAATTTTGGAATGTTGTAATAAATAGATAGTTTTGAATGTTGTGTGATTGATTGACTAAAAGTGAGTGAAAATTCCAAACTTTTGAAAGTTAAATGAGAGGGAATAAAAGGACTTTCCCAAACTTTCATCTTTGCTTTCTAACCTCCGTGAATTCAAATTCTTTTGAAATACAAAACCCCACAGAGAAGATGACATGACTTCTTCCGTTTAATTAAATGAAAAGGGTATCTGAAAATATTTGAATTTAATTTAGAAATATTTCAAATTCAGAAACTTTAAGCAACTCAATGATTTTCATGAGAGAAGATAAAATGACTTCTTCAAATTATATGAAATATGAGTTGGGAGTTTAAGAGGGTCAAATTCAAAGTCCTTTTGAAATTATTTTCAATTTGGAGTTATTTGGGTTTTATTCAAAAAAATTCTCCAAAAATAAAATATATGGAAAATAGGGTAACATTATTCCCTACAGTAGAAAATTGGAGAGAAATAAATTCTAAATCATTTTGGTATTTTTAAAATGATTTTTATTGGATTTTAGTAGAGCAAGAGCATTGTTTGAATTATTTGAATTTTTGTGGAATTTATTTGACCTTAGAAAAATGTTCACGTCGTAGAAAATCTTTTTCTGGAAATTTTGATATATTATATGCCTATATAATGTTTTACTTTATTTTCGTTTGCTTTCTTTTTCTCTCTGTTTAAAAAAAAGTTTATATTAAAAAATGTTTCGGGCGGCCGAACTGGGCCGAGGCCCAGCCCAGCCGGCCGTTCCCCGCGCTCGTCCCCGAGATTCGTTTGTGTCCGCCGCCGCCAAGGATGCGCCGCCACCGCCTCGATGTTCGTGTCCGCTCCGGACTCCTCCTCTGCCCCTTCTCCAAGTTGCACCTCCCCTCCATAAAAGCCACCGCCGCCGCCCCGCTTCTTCTCCTCCTCCAACACCGCCGCCGCGCACATCTCGCCCCGCCGCTGCGCGCATCTCGCCACTGCTCTGCCGCACTCCGCCACCGCTGCCGCACGCCACCGCCGCCGTTGCCGCACCTTCGCCGGAGCCGTCGCCGCCAATGAACTGATGCCCGATCTGCCCAATCTGACCCGCTGTGAACCGGTAATCAACCCGCCCGGTTCACTGGTTTTTTTAGGGTTTCGGTTTTGTTTAAAACCCGTTTTTATTTTTTATTTAGTTAGTTTATTTAGCAAGCATTCGCTCGTTAGCTTCTGGTAGTGAACAGATTCGTTCGTTAGCGTTCGTTCGTTCGGTAGAGTTTTTCTTTTTCACTTGAATACCAGTTTATCCAAATCCAACGAAACCCGTTTATCCAAATCCAACGAAACCCGTGAATATTATATTTACAAATTAGTCCCTATACTTCAATCGATCACTACTTTTTACCCGTTTATCCAAATCCAACGAAACCCACGCCCACTTCTTCATTACGATCCCCTCTATCCAGTAAAACAACTTAAACATGTTTTTGAAAGTTTTAAAATTTGAATTAAAATAGAATTGTATTTGAACTTCGTTTGATCGTAACTTGAATTTTATAACTCCGATTTAATTGATTCTTTTCGCAAATCGAAGCTCTTGACCTAAACTTTCTGATAAGGCCAAATTCACATAATTTTGGTACTTTTAGAAATTGTTTTATGTTGCAAGATTTATTTGCTTGGTTTTGATGTTTTCCGAATTGTCTTCTTTGTTCCTTTCGATCTTTTGAGTGATTGCTTATGTGTGGTTACTATTGCTTGCTCACGATAGATTGACCGGAGTGTGACGAGTAGAACTATCATGAGTTATGAGTGTGAATCATCTTCATCAACAGTACGAGGCAAGTTCACACTTTGATCATACTTTTCATTACGCAGTTTTTATGCATTAGTTTCACCCCTCAAACACTGCATGAGTAGGTTTTGATAACATGAGGGTATTGGGAAGTAGTTGATGAGGTAGGGACCTATTGTCATGCATTCAAACCTTGGGAGTTACTACTACGTTATGCTTATACTTCACTGCTATGCTCGTAGACGTGGATTGGTTGAGTGTATTCATGACAGATGTGAGAGTTATCATTAACGGTTAACTTAAGGTGGCTACTTTAATACACATCTAGGTGGAATGGTAGGGGCACTCTGGAGCACCCAAGGTTTGCCCGGGTACCTGGAGAACCCAGTGCTTGCCCAATGGGATCCCGGAGGACCCGTGTGATCACCCTATGGAATGCCACCCAGGCTCAAAGGGATCATAAGACTATTCATGCTAGAAACTTCCGTGTGCAGCCACAAGCCATTATGGGCTCTGGCATAGTTGAGTAAGTTGCGTGAGTTCTTGAAGATGTGGACTAGTAGATGTAGGGGGTTGTAGGTGTACCGGTCCGCCCGGAGTAGAGAGCAAATGCTTCTGAAAGATTGTGTCTCGGTCATCCGTTTCTCAAACACCTTGTAGTGCGAGAAATCCAACGGAGGAGATCGAGTCTTGTGGGGAAAAGTGCGCAAACCTTTGTAGAGTGTACAAACTAATCATGATTAGCCGTGTCCCCGGTTACGGACATCTTGAGTATCTGGTTCTTGAATTATCATGTTGATCTCAACACTTTATTTAATTAATTTGATTGGGTTAATGATTATTATTTTGGGATTGAGTTGGAGGAACCTTCTCAATATTTATCAAACCAACTTTGTAGTTAAATAAAATATATTCCTTTGCAGCATGGAAAAATTGGCTTTTCGCAAAAACATTATAACCATTGAGCCTCCACCAGCCATATATGCATGTAGTGATAGTTATTATTCATCATTATCCTATGGTGTGAATTTTCCAGTACATTCAGTGTACTGACCCTTTGTGGCTGCAACGTCTCATGTTGCAGGATTCTTACGACGAGTAAGTGATACATTAGGGTTACGATTTCTACACTCAACTTTGTCGTTGGTGTTGATGGGAATCCACAACCTTGTTGTTACTTCCGCCATTTGGATTGAGGTAATAGTATTTACGTTACTTTATACATGTGATTTACCTCTGTCATAAATCCTCGAGTACTGTGTGCGTCAGCATACCGATCCAGGGATGACACTTAAGCACGTAGACTTGACCGTCTGAGGTCGGGTCGCTACAAGATGGTATCAGAGCACATGTTGACTGTAGGACGTGACCCCTAGAAACTGGCAAGCCCATAGGAAAGATTTTCTCTACAACTTCATTTTCAAAAAGATCTTTTTCCTCTCTTCTTTTATGAGCTTATTCAAATATTCCCTTTTAGTGAGACTATACCCCTTTCCCTTTTGACCACACGAAGATTCAACTGATGAGGCTACTCCGAGAAGGAGAAGATATCGGACAACTAAGACCATTTCAGAATGAAGAGGATTTTACCGTGCATTGTAAAAAATGGAAACTACAACGGTTGAAGACTCCGAAGACTTGGAGAAATTGGAGGCCCTGAAGAATTTCCAGATTTACTATGACCTAGGAAGGCTACCCTTATGGAACTTGGCAGACTATGGAAGCTGTCAATACCCGAGATCAAGGTGTATCGAAGAAAAACCGGAACATGGATCATTAGAACTCAAAGTTTTGTCAAGAAAACCCTAAGGCGGGAGATATCAACTATGGAATGATAGCTCATGAAAATGACAAGAGCAGAAACACAGCTACGCATGAAGTTATCGCCCGCATATGTTGTTGCCACTATGGTGAGTTAAGTAGGCATTTCTCGGAAGGATTTGATGGTGGAGGGCTAATGGAGCACCTAGTAGCAAAATATGAAGTTTTAACCTTAGCTGGTGGATCACCAGGATCTGGAGTATTACATCAAGAAGTTTAAGGTGGACCTTTAGGAAGCCGTATTTGTCAAGAAAGTATTCCATGAAGAACTCAGGACCCAGAAGCTGAAAGTAGCCAAACTGGAGGAACAAAACCTCGAGATACCGGCGATTCGTCAGGAACTGAAGGACAGTAGAACCATGGTTCATGCCAAGGATGTTGAAATCCAGAAGTTTGGAACGCAACTCTTAAAGGACGTCATGAGAGATTTCACGTCAACAGAGATGATCTGGCAAAAGAAATTGAGAAGCACAAACACGATCGGAAGAAGCCATTGGAGACATGAACAAGACTTGAAGAGTTTGGCGACTTTGAAGATTTATTGACCTTTAGAAGACCAAACCCCTGTTCTATACCTACGTTAGATGCGACGATTGTGAGCTGTCAGTTGTTTGATGTTTTGCCGACATCCACAATAAAAAATCTGTCATTTCAAAACTATTGTTTGTATTATGTGTATCCCTCTCTATCTCTCTTATCCCACCCCAAAACCATGGACCCAATAGAGGATGAATGGAGATGAACCCATATTTTATGGACCGATGACTCAATTGGAGACGGACCAATGGATTCGGAACATGGAAGATTTCATGAAGAATAGCACTATACCCGGAAAGAATATGACCCAGCATGCTCTTCAGTGTTTTGAAAGAGGTGCTGCTACTTGGTGGAGGATGTACCAAACCATCAATGGATGGCAAGGAGTAACCACTTGGAAAGATTTTAAGTTGACTTTGCTAAAGTCTCGGTTTGTGTCCCAGAAATTGAACCCTTCTGGAAAGGATATGAAGAAACCTTGTGCATACAAGCTTTGTGGAAAAATAGGACACAACCATAAAGAACACAAGGATGAATGCCCTAATTGTGAAGGAAGTCACCCAGCTGAAGAATGCCCAACTAGGCAGATCACTTGTTTCTTGTGTGAAGGGACTACCCAGTACCCTGCTTAGTGTCACATTTACCCCATGGTACAAAGAACCATCCAGCAGAAGAAAGAAGCAATGAAAGGAGCCCCATGGAAATTTTAGGAGAATCTATGATGAAGGAAGAGGTGGAGGACACACCCGAAGAAGACCCAATTAAACCCCGCACCAAGTCTTGCTATTCATGTGGAGAAGGACACATCTCCCAGAATTGTATGAATGGGGATCTAGTAGAATTCCCGATGGAGGAAGTAGAGTATGACCCACAGGAAATAGAAGCCCTGATTGGAACAGAAAAGTCCATGAAGAGAAGTAGATTTGATTCTAGGAAGGACCTGAGTCATATCACCTGTTACAGGTGCAAGGAGTCAGGGCACTACCTCAGCAGTTGCCCAAAAAGGAAACCTCAGGACTTGTCAGAAGTAATATGTTTTCGTTGTAATGAAGCAGGGCACTTTGCCAGAGATTGCCCCAAGGAGAAGGAGACTTGTGGTAATTAGTTATGTCTGTGAGAAGTGTAGTAGTGAGAGCATTTCCTTTATTATTGAGGTGTTGAGTCGAGGCATGTAATGGAAATTGCAGGAGATTGAAATAATTCGAGAATCAATAAAGTTAGCATCGTTGGTACTGATTTGGATTTTATGAGTTGATACCCTATGAAGAAAGATTTTGACCATTTTCGAGGATATGAGAAATATGGTCTATGGAAGAATTGGAGCATTTTAAGGGTGGTAGTACCATGTGAGAACCCTTGACCCCTAGAAAGGATAATGATATACCACGGAGTGAACTTCGGACAAAATATGTACGAGTTTTGTCTCGATATGTGGAATACCCCAAGAGTATGAAGGGATGAAGTACTATTGGATATAGAGGAGGTATAATGTTGGTAATAAGGAGCAACTGTAACTCCATGATGAGTCGGAGTAATCACGTCTTAGTTTGGTGCCAATTGAAGGAAGAGAGACAGTACGGTTGGATGGATTTTAAGTATGCTAGGAAGCTGGATGTTGGAATAACGAGCGGTTGCCCCGATGATGAGTTCAAGGTTTACAAATGATGAGATGGGCCATAACCCATAGGCCCCAGGACCTGCCAAGAAGCAAGCACACTCTTGCTGAAGGAAAAACCCTGGAAGAGATTACGACCTTACCCACCGACAATCTTATAGGAGTAACGCAAAGCCTGAGAGTTGTGAAGGAACGATAGATGTTTGTTTGGCTTGCAGAATCAATGGATTTTTCTGAACTTGGTTCGTCAACAAGAGAAATTCTGCAATGCTTGTGAGGATGACCGAGTGTTAGAATGCTAGATTCGCTAAACCGTATACCAGGTAATGATTTGGGCGCGGGATGGATTGATCACCATACCGACTTACTCTTATTATTTGCCTTGCTATATGGGCTGGTAAATCTGAGTGACTTGCCTATAGTAGAGAGACGACGATCAAAACCTTGTTTAAACCGTAGAATGGTATATCAATTTTTGCCCTTGTACACGACAGTTGTTGCCAACCGTAGGTTATACGGTGAGGTTCAACCCAGACCCATTCCCTGCAGGAGAAACCATAAATTGTTGACTACCATGAGATATCGATAGTTTTTTTAGTATTGGCGCCAGACCCGTCAGCTATGAGGATCCAGTCACAGAAGAACCGTACCAGGATGAATGGACACAGGAATTGAGGAGAAAGATTATGCCACTACCGGAAGAGCCAGAGAAGGAATTATCCTGAAGATCTGAGAAGACCGACACTATCAAACCATAAGGATGGATTATAAGAGTTTGATGGAACCGTAACAACGTTTTTAAGGGTGGTAGCACCCCAGACCCCGTGATGGTCGATGGATTTTGAGAAGACCCCCGAACCTAACCTATTTCTTTCTAGCCTCTCTAAATCTCGAGGACGAGATTCATTTTAAGGGTGGTCGGTTTGTAACATCCCAAAATTCTAAATTTTGGAATGTTATAATAAATAGATAGTTTTGAATGTTGTGTGATTGATTGACTGAAAGTGAGTGAAAATTTGAAAGTTTTGAAAGTTAAATGAGAGGGAATAAAAGGACTTTCCCAAACTTTCATCTTTGCTTTCTGACCTCCATGAATTCAAATTCTTTTCAAATACAAAACCCCAGAGAGAAGATGACATGACTTCTTCCATTTAATTAAATGAAAAGGGTATCTGAAAATATTTGAATTTCATTTGGAAATATTTCAAATTTAGAAACTTTAAGCAACTCAATGATTTTCATGAGAGAAGATAAAATGACTTCTTCAAATTATATGAAATATGAGTTGGGAGTTTAAGAGGATCAGATTCAAAGTCCTTTTGAAATTATTTTCAATTTGGAGTTATTTGGGTTTTATTCAAAAAATTCTCCAAAAATAAAATATATGGAAAATAGGGTAAACATGATTCCCTACAATAGAAAATTGGAGAGAAATAAATTCTAAATCATTTTGGTATTTTTAAAATGATTTTTATTGGATTTTAGTAGATCAAGAGCATTGTTTGAATTATTTGAATTTTTGTGGAATTTATTCGTAGAAAATCTTTTTCTGAAAATTTTGATATGTTATATGCCTATATAATGTTTTACTTTATTTTCGTTTGCTTTCTTTTTCTCTCTGTTTAAAAAATGTTTATATTTAAAAAAATGTTCCGGGCTGCCGAACTGGGCCGAGGCCTAGCCCAGCCGGCCTTTCCCCGCGCTCGTCCCTGATCTTTGTTCGTGTCCGCCGCCGCCACGGATGCGCCGCCGCCGCCTCGACGTTTGTGTCCGCTCCGGACTCCTCCTCTGCCCCTTCTCCAAGTTGCCCCTCCCCTCCATAAAATCCACCGCCGCCGCCCCGCTTCTTCTCCTCCTCCAACACCGCCGCCGCGCGCATCTCGCCACTGCTCCGCCGCACTCCGCCACAGCCGCCCGCGCCACCGCCGCCGTTGCCGCACCTTCGCCAGAGCCGCCGCCGCCAACGAACTGCCGCCCGATCTGCCCAATCCGACCCATTGTGAACCGGTAATAAACCCGCCCAGTTTGCCGGGTTTTTTAGGGTTTTGGTTTTTGTTTAAAACCCATTTTTTTATTTAGTTAGTTTATTTAGCGAGCGCTCGCTCGTTAGCTTCTCGTAGTGAACAGATTCGTTCGTTAGCGTTTGGTAGCGAACATTCGTTCGGTAGAGTTGTTCTTTTTCTTTTTAATTTTTGGCCAGGGACCCATCCATGAATATTATATTTACATATTAGTCCATGTACTTCAATTGATCACTACTTTTTACCCGTTTATCCAAATCCAACGAAACCCACGCCCACTTCTTCGTTACGATCCCCTCTATCCAGTAAAACAACTTAAAATTGTTTTTGAAAGTTTTAAAATTTTAATTCAAACAAAATTGTATTTGAACTTCGTTTGATCGTAACTTGAGTTTTATAACTCCGATTTAATTGATTTTTTTTGCAAATCAAAGCTCTTGACCTAAGGCCAAATTCACATAATTTTGGTACTGTTAGAAATTGTTTTATGTTGCAAGAGTTATTTGCTTGGTTTTGATGTTTTCCAAATTGTCTTCTTCGTTCCTTTCGATCTTTTGAGTGATTGCTTATGCGTGGTTACTATTGCTTGCTCACGATAGATTGACCGGAGTGTGACGAGTATAACTATCAAGAGTTATGAGTGTGAATCATCTTCATCAACAGTACGAGGCAAGTTCACACTTTGATCATACTTTTCATTACGCAGTTTTTATGCATTAGTTTCACCCCTCAAACACTGCATGAGTAGGTTTTGATAACATGAGGGTATTGGGAAGTAGTTGATGAGGTAGGAACCTATTGTCATGCATTCAAACCTTGGGAGTTACTACTACGTCAGGCTTATACTGCACTGCTATGCTCGTAGACGTGGATTGGTTGAGTGTATTCATGACAGATGTGAGAGTTATCATTAACGGTTAACTTAAGGTGGCTACTTTAATACACATCTGTGTGGAATGGTAGGGGCACCCTAGAGCACCCAGTGGTTTGCCCAGGCACCTGGAGAACCCAGTGCTTGCCCAAGGGGATTCCGGAGGACCCGTGTGATCACCCTATGGAATGCCACCCAGGCTCAAAGGGATCATAAGACTATTCATGCTATAAACTTCCATGTGCAGCCACAAGCCATTATGGGCTCTGGCATAGTTGAGTAAGTTGTGTGAGTTCTTGAAGAGGTGGACTAGAAGATGTAGGGGGTTGTAGGTGTACCGGTCCGCCCGGAGTAGAGAGCAAATGCTTCTGAAAGATTGTGTCTCGGTTATCCGTTTCTCAAACACCTTGTAGTGCGAGAAATCCAACAGAGGAGATCGAGTCTTGTGGGGAAAAGTGCGCAAACCTTTGTAGAGTGTACAAACTAATCATGATTAGCCGTGTCCCTGGTTACGGACATCTTGAGTATCTGGTTCTTGAATTATCATGTTGATCTCAACACTTTATTTAATTAATTTGATTGGGTTAATGATTAATTTTTTGGGATTGAGTTGGAGGAACCTTCTCAATATTTATCAAACCAACTTTGTAGTTAAATAAAATATATTCCTTTGCACTAGGGAAAAATTGGCTTTTCGCAAAAACATTATAACCATTGAGCCTCCACCAGCCATATATGCATGTAGTGATAGTTATTATTCATCATTATCCTATGGTGTGAATTTGCTAGTACATTCAATGTACTGACCCTTTGTGGCTGCAACATCTCATGTTGCAGGATTCTTACAACAAGTAAGTGATACGTTAGGGTTACGATTTCTACACTCAACTTTGCCGTAGGTGTTGATGGGAATCCACAACCTTGTTGTTACTTCCGCTATTTGGATTGAGGTAATAGTATTTACGCTACTTTATACATGTGATTTACCTCTGTTATAAATCCTCGAGTACTGTGTGTGTCAGCATATCGATCCAGGGATGACACTTAAGCACAGAGACTTGACCGTCAAAGGTCGGGTCGCTACAGCATTATTGCCTAAAATTGCTAAGGAATAATTATAATTTGTAATTGTACCTATTCACCCCCCCCCCTCTAGGTCCATCTTGATCCTTTCAATTGGTATCATAGCCTCATGATCTATTCTTGTGGCTTAACTGCCCTAGAGCGAGATGAACCCCGATGGGACGCCCCTTGTTACAGATCCGAAGAATACCGGCGCGACTTCCATGGAAGTCAAGTCCTTCACTTCTGAGGATCTGGAACAAGCTCTTGCTAAGCAAAAGGAGGAGCATGATGCTTCTCTTGAGGCCATGGTTCAAATGAGAATAGCCACACTAACCATGATGCTTGCACCACTTTCTGGTGGTGCGGCCTCGAGGCCAGTTGTGCCTACTCCTTCACTTGGCCAACAACCTCCTAGTAATGAACAGTCTAGTGTTCCTTGGATTTATGCAAGACCTCAAATAGAGAAACCAAAGTATAACCCTCAAGGCAAACCTCCTTTACTTGATGACACTACCAATTTTGCTTTGTGGAGAGTTGCTATGTAGGATCATCTTTGATATGGAAATGATGAGATGTTAGAGATCTTGGAGTATGGCTACCAAGCCGTTGATCCAAAAAATCTTACTCCAAGAGAGGTATATTTCAAGAATCTCAACGACACAGAACCATGTCCATAAGGAGAGGTATGACTGACAAGCAAAGGAGACCATACATACATATCACAAGTGCCAAGGAATTATGGGATAGCATTGTGAGAACCAAGACCGGTACCTCCACTCTCCGGCTTGCTCAATATGAAATTGCCAAGGGTCAATTGCAAAACTTTTGTATGGAGAAAGATGAATCTCCCAAGAAACTTCTTGAGCATCTCATGACACTCATCGCTGACATTGAGTCCTGTGAGTGTGACAAGACACAAGATGGATTTAACTTGACTAAGCGATTTCTCGTGGACAGGTTGCTTCATGCTCTTGCTCCATATCATCACCAAATGGTGTGGGACATAAGACAACACCATGGATTCAAGGAAATGACTCCATATGACATCATATCCACTTTCCAACTATTTGAAGAGTCAAAGGCAAATGCCACAAAACATCTTGCCATGCATGGTACCTCAACATCAAAGACCAATCTTGCTTTGAAGACCAAGCATGTATGTGACGAAGAGCAAAGTGAAGAAGAAGATGATGAGGAGGAGGAGGATGGTGATGAGATTGACTCCGATGAGAGCCCGTCATATGAAAACATTGCCCTCTTTGTCAAGAAGTTCAGTGCGGGAAAATTCAAGGGAAGATTCCAGAAGAAGGAAGTGAGAAAATGCTACAACTGTGAAGAAACCAACCACTTCTCCAACGAGTGCCCTTATGAGAAGAGAGAAGATAAACCAAGGTTTCCCAAGATCTTTCCCAAGAAGAAGTTGCCAAATCCTTTGAACTCCAAGCTCAAGAAGACAGACCGGAAAGCAATGGTTGCTCATGAAGAATCCGATCCGGATGATGTTAGTGGTGTTGCCGGAGTTGCTCAAGATTCTCAAAACACCTTGAGGCTAGTCAACAAGAGTGGTGATGTTGTCACCTACCACTATATGAAAGACTACAAGGGAAATGATCACAAGTGCCTAATAGCAAAGGCTGTGGTAGAAGATGGAGAGGACCAAAGCTCTCCTGACAAGGTCAAGGTAACCCCACGATCAAACCCTCCTCTTTTCACTCCTTCTACTCCTAGTGATGAGTATCTTGATGCGGAGGATAGTTATGAGGATGATGATAAAGATGATCCTATGCTTGCTAAACTTAATAAGTTCATGTGCTCCCTCAAAGGAAAGAAGCTCACTATGTTTCGTATGCTTATGGAGATGGTGAGTAAGCACACCATCACCATTAAGGAACTCGAAACCCTCGTCACTGAGGAAAAGGAAAAATATGAAATCCTTGAGCGAAAAGTCTAATATGAGGAAGCATAAAATGATGAACTATGCTTTAAAATTGGTGCAAACATTGATGTTCATACTAGAGATCTTGTCTCCTTGAAAAAGGCTAAGGGCTCTTGCGAAGAGTTGATGAATGATAAAAGTAAGCTTGTTAAATCTCATGCTTCTCTCTCTAAGGATTGTGAGCTCCTTTCCGTGTCTCTCAAGACTAAGGAAGAAGAGCTCACCCTTCTTACAAAGAGTTTTGAGACTCTCAAGCTTACTTATCTTGAAACTCTAGCCAAGGCTTACTCTTCTCCTATTATCAATGTTGATGCTTGTACTACTAACTCTAGTAGTGATCTAGCATCCATCCTTGAGGAGAATCGCTTTCTCCAGGCTCAAATCGAGAAAGGTCTCATGGCATGTGCTCAAGGTCAAAAGAACCTTAATGAGGTATTGAGCCAACACAATGAGGTGTTTGCCAAAGAGGGGCTCGGGTTTGACCCAAGCACAAGCAAGAAGAAGAAATCCTCTCAAAAGTGCACCACCCCTCTAAAAGAAACATTTGTGCGGCAAGGGCACAAGGAGAAAGGTAAGATTGTTAGTGGGAAGGCCACAAGGGGCATGCCAACTCTCAACGAACCAAAAGAGTTCATGCCTCCGTCCTATGTTCTTCGTAAGACTAAGGATGGAGAAGTTTATGCAAAATTTGTTGGTCCTCGAAATGCATTCCGATTCTATGCTATTTGGGCCCCTAAGACCCTTGTGACTAACTTGATAGGTCCCATTGCAAAATGGATGCCTCTAACCAAGTCATAATTGTGTGTAGGTTGCTTTCTCTGGTGGAGTAAAATGGGTGATTGATAGTAGATGTATCAATCATATGACCGGAGATAGCAAATTGCTCTACGATTTCATGGAAGATATTCAACCATTTATGAGCATTATGTTTGGTCGAGGATCAAAAGGATAGGTACTCGGGTTGGGCAAGGTGGCTATCACGAATGACATGTCTCTTGCAAATTTCACGCTTGTTTAATCCCTTAAATACCATTTGCTTTCTGTTCACCAATTGCCTTCTGTTGGTTATGATACACTCTTTGGACTAATGGATGTGGAAGTCTTTAAGAGAGATACTCTCGAAGTCGGCTTTGTTGGAGAGTTGGATGGCAACCTTTACATGGTTGATTTCTCGAAAGAGAGCACATTCCATGCAACTTGTTTAATGGCCAAGGCTGACAAGGGGTGGCTATGGCATCGCCGGCTAGCCCATGTCGGCATGAGAAATCTTCAAGATCTCTTAAAAGGTAATCACATCCTTGGACTAACTAATGTCTCTTTTGAGGAAGATCATGTGTGTAGTGCATGCATAGCTGGGAGGCAACATCAATCAAAGCACCCACCCAAGAATATTGTGTCTACTTCAAGGCCTTTGGAGCTTCTTCATGTGGATCTTTTTGGGCCTCCTTCATGGGATAGTCTTGGTGGGAAAAAGTATGGTCTTGTTATTGTTGATGATTACTCAAGATATACATGGGTGTTTTTCCTCAAATCCAAGGACGATACGAAGATCACCTTCATCGATTTTGCCAAGCAAGCAAAACGCAAGTTTGACAAAGAAATATTGGCAATAAGAAGTGATAATGGCTCTGAGTTCAAGAACTATAGCTTGGAAGAATTTCTTAGTGATGAAGGGATTGAGCATCAATGTTCAGCTCCATACACTCCTCAGCAAAATGGTGTAGCCGAAAGGAAGAACCGTACACTTGTGGACATGGCAAGGTCCATGTTGGATGAATACAAGTCGCCACATAGTTTTTGGGCCGAGGCTGTTAACACTGCATGCCATGCATCAAACCGGCTCTTTCTCCGCACAATATTGGAAAAGACTCCATATGAGCTCCTAACTGGGAACAAGCCAAATGTCAAGTACTTTTGAGTATTTGGGTGCAAATGTTTCATCCTCAACAAAAGGGAACATTTAGGAAAGTTTCAATCCAACACAATTGAGGGCATATTTGTTGGCTATGGATCAAACTCTCACGCCTATAGTGTCTACAACAAATCCAATGGATGTGTTGTAGAAACTTGTGACATGGTGTTTGATGAATTTAATGGCTCCCATAGGGAGCAAGTTGATCTAAGTGATGTAGGTGAAGAAGATTCTTCTCAAGATATTCTAACCATGGGTGTTGGGGCACTTCTTCCAATGGAACAAGAACCTCATGATGATGATGAAGAAGATGGAAGCTTCACACGTCACCAAACTACTTCAACACACATACCACCTCAAGCTCCTATTGCTCAACCAATGCCATTAGTACAAGTACAAGAAGATGATCAAGTTCCTCTTCATGATAATCTTCAAAAACAAGATCATCATCAAGGGCAAGAACAAGAAAGTGCAATCATTAATGATTAACCTCAACAAATGCATTATGAAGAAGATCTTCCACCACACATCAATGATCCATATGTTGAGGACGTGGATGATGGACATGAAGTTGAACCTCGCAAAACCTTAACCTCCATCATGCCTCGAGTGGCCGGTCATGTTGATGTTGACAAAATTCTCACCGGCATATCGGAAGGTAGAGTCACTCGTAAACATTTGACAAACTTTCGTGCTCACTTCTCATTTGTGTCTAGTGTTGAGCCTCTCAAGGTACAAGATGCATTGTTGGACAACGATTGGCTCGTTGCTATGGAAGAAGAGTGAACAGTTTTGAACGCAACCAAGTGTGGTCATTAGTCAAGAGACCAACTACGGAGCATAATTTCATTGGAACAAAATGGATTTTCAAGAACAAGCAAGATGAGAATGGTGTAATCATTTGTAACAAGGCAAGGTTAGTGGCACAAGGGTACTCACAAGTTGAAGGTTTGGACTTTGGTGAGACCTTTGCCCCCGTTGCCCGTCTTGAATCTATTCGCATCTTACTTGCTTATGTTGCCTTCAATGGTTTTACATTACATCAAATGGATGTGAAGAATGCTTTCCTTAACGGTCCTCTACAAGAAGAAGTATATGTATCACAACCACTTGGGTTCGTTGATCCCGATCACAAAGACTATGTGTATAAACTTCATAAGGCTTTGTATGGCCTCAAACAAGCAGCTCGTGCTTGGTATGATCATCTTAAGAAGTTTTTACTCGATGATGGCTTTGTGAGAGGGGTGATCGTCCCACTCTTTTTACTAAGAGGGACAAGGGTGATTTGATCTTATGACAAATCTATGTAGATGATATCATTTTTTGTTCTCCTAACATTCATTTGTGCAAGAAGTTTGCGCCCTCCATGACCAAGAATTTTGAAATGTCACTCAATGCGGATTTGAAGTTCTTTCTTGGATTCCAAATTCAACAATTTCAAGAAGGAATATTATTGTCTCAAGCTAAATATCTCAAGGATATCCTAGAGAAGTTTGGCATGTCTGATGCTAGTCCATGTAAGGCGCCCATGCCAACCAAAATTGTACTCACTGAAGACACAAATGGTATCCCTTTTGACCCATCTATTTACCACTCTATGATTGGTTCATTGCTTTATCTTTGTGCATCTAGACCAGACATCATGTTTAGTATATGCATGTGTGCTAGATTTCAAGCTTCCCCTAGGGAAAGTCATAATAAGGCGGTTAAGCATATTCTTAGATACCTTGTTCACACCCCAAAGTTGGGTCTATGGTACCCCAAGGATGCTAAGTTTGATCTTATTGGGTACACGAATGCGGATTGGGCTGGAGACAAAGTGGATCGTAAGTCCACCTCCAGTGCATGTCAATTTCTTGGACGCTCCTTGGTAAGTTGGTCCTCGAAGAAACAAAATTGTGTTGCTCTCTCCACCGTTGAAGCAGAATACATTGCAACAGCCAGTTGTGCAACTCAATTACTATGGATGAGGCAAACCTTGAAGCATTACGGTATCACCTATAGACATGTGCCTCTTCTATGTGATAATGAAAGTGCCATCAATATTGCTGAGAATCCCAAAGATCATACTCGCACCAAGCACATTGATATTAGGTATCATTTCTTGCGAGATCATGTGGAGAAGGGTGACATTGATATTTCTCATGTGGGTACGGATATGCAACTTGCAGACATCTTCACCAAGCCTTTGGATGAAGCAAGGCTCTGTCAACTTAGGCGTGAACTTGGTATCTTGGAGCTTGACAACATTATGTGAAATCTATTACCCATGCATGCATTTTCATCATGTCTTGTCTTGATGTAGGCATATATTTAGGGGGAGACACTCAACTCATGAGTACTCTCACCCTATGTAATGCATAAAAAGAACAAACACTCTCAAAGCTACCATGTTATTCTAACCATGGTGATTTCAATGATGGAGTGGTGATTATGCACCCAAAGTTCAAATCTTTGCAGTGCCATGTCACATATACTCACACATGGTGGCATCGGCCACCGCTCTTGTCGTTAGAACATTGTTTGAGTGGTGTGTTTTATTTTTGTTGGCATAGGATACTCACTACTTCACATTGTGTCTTTGCATCTTACTTCATACCAAAATCATCATCACACTATCATTGTCATTAGCACCAATAATAACACCTTATTCTTCACAAAAATTCCTAAGTGCTTCCGGTCGTCCGGTTGGTACCGGACGTCCATAAAATTCCTTCTGTTGTCCTCATACCGGACGTCCGGTATGACAGGTCTTCCGATAATATCATCTCTGACTCATCATGTCGGAAGTCCGGTTTTACCGGTCGTCCGCTACCTGGCGTATCTGGTAGGTCTTCTCAGGCCCCGAACGTTCGTAACGCACCGGTCGTCCGGTCAATTGCTGGCCCACATATATAAGGTGGAGTGCGTTTAGAGCAGTTTTCTAAACCTAAATCACTCGATTCCTCTTCACTTCTCCGCCGCCGCCGCTCACCCTCCTCGTTGTGGTCGCACGCCGGCCGTGCTCCTCGACGCCTCAGCGCGGGCTGGGTCGCCTCGGTCGCCGTCGCGCCTCCGGCGCCGCCCCGTGGATCTCCTCCCCATCTCGTGCGTCCCCTCGAGGTAGCACCTCTTCTTCTTCTCCTCTCATCAATTGAACTCCTCTTCGATCTATAGAGGTGGATAGTTGATTTGGGTCTCCCTCCTCCTCTAGGTCGAGATGCCATGGACAAAGCGCTCTGCACGCAAGCAGGTCACTGGTGGGCCATCTCGTCTGTCTCGTCGTGGTGGTTCCGATGATTCACAAGAGCGGGATCGTCCTCGGAAGCGTGCCGCCCACCCTCACAGCTCGGCTAGCGACTCCTCGTCGAAGGAATACGACTATGAGGATGAGATGGAAGACATGGAGCAGGCCAAGCCGGGAACACGTCGGCCCACGTTCAAGCCTCCTCCTACTCCGGTGCAACCTCAAGGTGATACCCGTCGCATCTCTCTTGAACCTCCACTTCCTCTCAGCCGCAACATCAAAAGGTTCAATGAGGTTCCCGTTGCTTCCTATCTTAACCTTCGTCGTGATGTTGACCAATTTTCGGTTGTTAGCGACTCTCAAGACGATTGCTTTCGTACCAATGTCCAGGCAGACATTTTTACCACTGTTATCATTCCTAAGGGTCTGTCTCTGCATGTATGCATTGACTTAGAGCATATTCGTGCTCGTCCGGTGAAATATCCGGGAGCTATTGAGCTCATCGAGTCATCTAATATTGCTGCTCCATTTGCATTTCAGCATGATTTTAACCAAGCTGCCATTCATCAATTCTATGCCACATGTTACTTTGGCCCAAATAACACCGTCACTTGGATGACCTCCGACACCGTACTCACGGCGTCTTATTCTCAATTTGTTGCTGCCCTTGGTTTTCCTGACACCGGTTTCAAAATCCATAGGGATGACCCCAACCATAGGCCCAAGGGCATTGAGATCTGTGCGGATCTTCTCAAACCGTTAGATGAAATGACTAATGAGGAGAAACAAAAGGGTCCGAACCAGGTCTCCATTTGGCGCTCTCCTTTCTACATTATCTTTCAGTGTGTCATTCGCACTATTTATCCCAAGATGGGTGACAAGGGCTCTTGCAATAGCTACTGCATCGATCTCATGCATCGCCTCTATGCGTCTACCAAGGGGAAGATCAATGTCCCTCATTTTCTGTGGCATGAGATCCGCCTCACTTGTTTTCAGCACAAGCAGACCTTTCCTCATGCTCCCTTTCTTCAGGCATTCATCGAGAGTGTGGCTCTGTTTCCCATTGCCCGCACTCACTTGCATGAGCGGTGGGTCATTCCACCCCACATGGCGGATGATTGGGTCCCTAAGGACTCTGCTGCTACTGCTCATCGAACTGCTGCTAGCGTTCCTCCCTATACTCAAGAACAAACCGACAAAACCCACACTATTAAGAGGGGATCGTTGGATTTCATGAAAGACTTGCTCAAAACCCACAAAATATCCTCTCACATCATATTTGTTTCATCTTAATTCTTCCTCTACCTTGTGCACAAAAACTGGTGTGATACTAAGCTAGTGGGCTCTGCTATCACCGACGTCCGAAATTCTATGGACGACCGACCTCTCACAGCCGACCAGGCATCTGGCTCTCTCCGGATGTCCGGTCCATCCTCACAGAAAATAAATAGCGGAAATCCGGTCCCACCGGCCGTCCGTTCCCCTCCAGAAATCTGGTACTACCCCAACAGAATACTTATTAACGGATTTCCAGTCTGCACCGGACGGCCGGTCACCGGACGACCGGCGCCCTCCGGACGTTCGGTGGATGTGTGCCTCGTGCTTCCTTCGTGGCCTGGTAAGATTCCCAGCTACCGGACGACCGACGGCCCGGCCGGACGTCCGGTTCAATCTGAGTCAACGGACTTCTGGTACTCAGCGGACGTCCGACAGCTCCAGTGCACTGAGTGGCTCAACGGTCATTTTTACACTATCACTATATATAGCCTCCTCCCTCCCACGGGATATGGTTGACCATTCACTTTGAGCCTTCCAAGAACACATCTCACTCCCTCTCTTGATCCCCTACACCAAATCCTAGATCCCCAAGGGATTTCAGAACATTTGAGAGAAGTTCTTCAATCAAGTGAATGATCCACTCCTTCCCCTGCTTCTCACCAAAGGAATTCGTGATTTGAGCAAGTTCTTGAGCACTTCCCATCGTTCTTGTTACTCTTGGAGGTTGGAGACTCCTAGGCGGCAGGAGTCTTTCGGAGAGGAATCGATCATTGTGATTACCCCAAAAAAATTTGTGAGGGTTTGGAGACCACCCCAAGATCTACCACTAGTGGTTGAGAAACGCCTTCGTGGTGTTGTCCCAAAGGGAGAATGGGGTGAGCCTTCGTAGCGTCGGTGTGCCTTCGTGGTAACATCCACCTCTCTAAAAGTGACTAGCTTCCCCGACTAACAAATGCAAACAAACATGTTAACCCTTCCATCGATTTTGTCCCGTTTTACCAAAAACAAGACCGTTTGTGTTGAAATTGAATCTTGCTTTCATTCTTAATGAAAAGTAGTGCTCCTGTCACTTTGTCAAAAAAATATTGAAAAACGGCCATAATTCTTGCTAAACAAAGTGGGTTCTCGCCGTAGTTCTTTCTCTTTTTAATTTCATTAGAACCTCTAGTTTGACATCGAATGTGTTGACCTACATAAAAGAACCGTACGTTGGTTGAACTAATTCAGGTGCCACTTCCTTTTCCATATTCTTAGCTTATTTCTTAGATAGAAAAAACTTATGAACGTGTCAACAGAACGTGTCAACAGAACGATAATCAATCAGTTAAAGCCAGCGGCAGATACTATTGGCATTTGAGAAAATTCCTTATTTGACACTATTTTAAAATTTGCTTCCTTATTTAACATTGGAAAAAATTTCTTCCTTATTTGACACAAGTTTTAAATTTTATTCCCTATATGACATTTTTGTTCATTTTGAGCCTAAATGACACCTGAAAAGACTCTTTTGCCTCTCATGTGGTATGTGTGTGGGGGCAATAGCGCACACACGCAGCACCAGTGCGAGGGCAGGAACACACGCAGCAACACATACACATGCACCAACACACACGCAACAACACGCACGCGCACGTGCACACACATGCACACACACGCAGCAACACACATGCACGCGCGCACACACACAGGCAGCACATAGGCACGCAACAGCACACACACGCACGTACACACGCAGTAGCAAACACACATGCAGCGGCACACATGCACACACACATGCAGCAGTAGCACACATGTGCGCGTGCACCCACACACGCAACAGCACACACGCGCGCGCACACATACTGCATGGGGGGCAAAATCGTCTTTTCAGGTGTTATTTAGGCTCAAAATGGACGAAAGTGTCGTATAGGGAATAAAATTTAGGACTAGTATCAAATAGGGAAAAAAATATTTTCCAGTATCAAATAAGGAACCAGATTTTAAGACAGTGTCAAATAAGGAATTTTCTCATTGGCATTTTGCAGGTGAGAGTCGTCCCTACAATTAGATCATAGTTAAACTAGTATGTTCTGCATACTACGTGTGTTCTGCATTTTCATATTGTTTTGCCAAGAAAAGTTCCAGATCATCGTAGTACATTTTACTGTCCTGACTAGATGTTTCTTCTTCCCAACTTATGAGGCCACATAAATGCACATTCATGGGAATGTTGCCTGTTTTCCAGATAGTGACAGAATACCAAACTGACCACCAAGAACTGTGCACTCAAAACAACTTGAACTTATTATACTGCAGCTATTCATCCCCATAAACAGCACTGGTCGCAATCCCCTTTGCACAGCAACGCAAATTATTTGGTTCATGCCTACCATCCTCCAAAAGCAGTGCTGCAACCGGCATTTCGCCTTTACTTCGTGTTGACCTGGACAAATTATCAGGAAGAAAAAGGGATGGAGCAAGGATGCACATGTGCAAAGAGACCATTTCTGCACCGCGTCACCCAATAAGGGATATTTTCTTCCTGTCAATTTCCTCATTGTTATTTTTTGTTTTTCTGTTAGGTCATTTTGTGACCAGTTCAAATAGTGGGTGACCGATGGACTGGTATTTGAATGCTCTATTGTGTTTGGTTATGCAATTGATTAAGATAATTTTGACCTAACCGCTTTGTATTTTATTTTATTTGCCATTAGATTGGTTGTTCTGTATAGTTTGCAGGAAAATGTACATGTCGTGTGGTATACTGTATAACACAAAAATAAAAGCAATATATCAATCTTCGTAGGAGTTGCTTGTATTATAATTTATTTGCCAAGACATTACGGTAACTTTCGTGTAACTAAGTTCACAAAAAGTACATATTAAGTTTAATAAGGATGGATTCAGCGACCGCACATGGTCGTCATGTCGGAATAGCAGTGGAATTGCAGAAACATTGGGGATCATGTGTGTAGTCACCTTTTTTCAGCTCCAGTGGTATAAATTATAAAAAGGTTTCCTGCAAAAAATATATAAAAGGTAAATTGAAACTTGTTTTCACACATTTTTTTTAGAAAAGGAGGATGCACCCCCGGCTTCTGCATCTCGACGATGCATACGGCCACTTTATTAATTATTAAGCACAAAAAACCTTACAAAGTAGTACATCAGTGAGCCTGAAGCCACCATCTAGGCAACATCTGTCGCTACTCCTATCCCCTTGATGCAGTGGTGCCGAATGTCCGAGCCTAATACCAAACAGACATCGCACCAAATCCTAACATCTAATGCCGGATGCCCCATCCTAGCCACATACCGGGACTGGGTCACACACTGGTCCGGCGCACTCACCGAGGCTGCCGCCGCCTTCTTCCACCGATCCATCACCAGAGCAGGCACTGACGCACAGACCTTGTCAGGCCTGCCGTCGACGCCACCATGGCACCAGACAGCTCGACCACCCTGCGCTCGTCCATCCAGCCGCATCCGTCATCGAAATGCAGCTGCACCATGCCGCCAACACTCTTCGCCAATGACGCGGTAGATACAACGCCGCACCACCTAGCAACCTCCGCACCATCGCCACTGCTGGAGCTACTCGGAGCCCACCATCCACAACATCTCTCTCCCGAACAGCTCCTCCCAAGATGGCGCCTCCATGGAGGATACGACGCGCAGGACGCCGCCGCCGCCCAATCCAGACTGAATTTTGGACTTTCGTCCGGGAGGGGTTCAGGAGTGGATAGGGGGGGGGGGCCTCGGCTTCGTCTCCAGGAAGGGTAACGGCGTCAAGTGACGTCGCCGATGTCGGGCCGAACACGCCGACCAAAGTTTCCTCCGGTCCCCATCCTATGCCACCAAACCTCCGTGTACTCCGGATCCGGCAAGCCACGATCCAAAACCCGCGAAGATGAAAGAGCCATGGGGCTCAACCCACCAGAAAGGAGGATCGAGAAGAACTCCTCGTAGATCTCCAGACGCCGAATCCAACGATCCGACGTGGCCAGCGACGATCATCACCACCCCGCGGCGGCCGACGGAGTCCGAAGATAGGATCCGGATGGATCCGATCTGGATCCGGCAGCACCCGCAACCACCGGTCAGGCCAACGCAGCCACCACCTCACGACACGCAGGTCGCCACCGCCGCGCCGCGCACGACGCCGATGGGAGACCCGCCCGCCGCGCCGCCGGACCCCACGTTCGCCCGGCGTTCCTCTAGATTTCGCTGTCCCGCGCCAGCCAAGACGGAGAAGATGGGGAGGAGCCCCGCCGCCGCCCAGCCAGCCAGGCTTCGCCCGGCGGTGCTGTGGACGGCGGCGGGGAGGGAGAGAGGAGGAGGAGACTCGAGGGGTGGCGGCTAGGGTTTTCCCCCGGGTCACCCGCGGGGGCGACGTGAGGGGCGAGGCTTGTTTTCACACATACGCACGATATTTGTCAAAAAGAAGGATGATCCCTAGAAACTTTCGGTTAATTGTTACATCATAGAACCATTGGAAGCTCAAGTTGCAGTTGGCCCAGACAAAGAAGTTAGGAGGAAAAGTGCTGTCAAAATCGAAGTGGCGTCTTTTCCCCCTTTGTGAACTTTAAATAAAACAAACTGAATGGAAAGGTAGAAGAGACGACTGACAATTGAAGTGGGAACTGACCATATCAGGACGTACATGTGCCCTAGGGCTTAGCTTCTTTTGCTTTTTTTAGGGAAGCCCTTGGACTTGCTTGTGTCCAGGGAAGAGTTGTCTGCTCGGCCCAGGGCTGGTTTACTCGATGTATAAGATTTAAGAGGTCTCATAGGGAACTTGTTACGCGCAAAGTTTATATCTTATCACGAGGAGGCTGGAATCACTAATTGATGAGTACTCACTTTAAAGATCACTTCCACCTCTATAGGTTGTTACAAGTGGCGTGCTGCATGTATGTCACTTGTCCATCTCGGAGTTTTTCCTTTTTTCGTAGATTCGTTTATTCAAAACAATTTATCTCTTTAACTATGCGTCCAAATCTTGAACTATTTTTATCGTTTGATTCCTTGCGTCGAGATCTTCAAAACTAAATGTCATGTTAATAGGTTTTGACAAAAAAAAATCACCACAAAACCGGACCGAGAGCATTTTTTTCCTTTCCGAAAGCCGTTTCTGAGAGGCACGGCCGTGCCTCTTGCGGAAGCAAAATCATACTTCTCGTGAAAGAAAAAAAAAGGAAAAAACACGTTTTTTCTGTTTTCGAGAGGCATGGCCGTGCCTCTCGCGGAAGCAAAATCATGCCTCTTACGGAAGCAAAATTGTTCCTCTCACGGAAGGAAAAATAAAAAAAGAAAACGCCTTTTTCCCTGTTTTTGAGAGGCATGGCAGTTCCTCTCACGGAAGCAAAATCATACCTCTCACATAAGCAAAACCGTGCGTCTTGCGAAAGAAAAAAAAACAAGAAAACACATTTTTTCGTTTCCGAGAAGCAAAACCATGCTTCTTGCAAAAAGAAAGAAAACACATTTTTATTTTCATTTCCGAGAGGCACCTCTCGCGGAACCAAAATCATGGCTCTCGTGAATGGAAAATATGTGTGTGTTTTCATGTAAAAAACAAAATTTTCTTTTTCTCCAAAAGCTAAGTAAAACCATGAAAAACTGAAAAGCCTAAAAAAGCCAAGAAAAAACCATTAAAACCCTAAAACGCATGCAAAAATAAAATAAAAAACAAAATCTGAAGGAAATGCCCAAAGTGCGACATGTGGCGACGATTGAGAGCGCACCAAGTGGCGCACTTTCCGCCCATCCCTAAATGACCCTTGGGGAGGCTGGGAACGAGCACTTCTCGGTTAGTTGCTCCCGAGCGTGAGTTCGTTGAAATAGCATTGAACTGTCTTTCTTTTACAGTGAAATAGCGAGAGTATAGAGCTATCTTGTGTACTGCATATTACTCTGTTGCTAAATACTTCCTCCGTCTGAAAATACTTGTCGAGGAAATGGATAGAAATGGGTGTATTTAGAACTAAAATACATCTAAATACATTCATTCCTCGAACAAGTATTTCCGGACGGAAGGAGTATAAGTCTTTGTAGAGATTTTAATATAGACTACATATAAATGTATATAGACAGATTTTTAGAATGTAGATTCATTGCTTCGTATGTAGCTTATATTAAGATCTCTAAAAAACTTATATTTAAGAATGGAGGGGGTAGAAGAAAGAAAAAGGCATATGTGTACTTAACCTTCTGTTAGAAATATATAATTTAGATAAAATCATAACTTCCACACCTAGAGTCCAAAAACAACACAAAAATGATGGTGAAAAATGTCTTGAGAAAATTGTTTTGTGGGCACATAGTTTTTTTTGTGTTTATGCACCATGCCACATAAAAGATTTCCATATATAACATAAAAAAGGTTTGTTGTACAGTAAGAATGTTACAGCAGAAACATTTGCCGCACAATAAAAATATTTGTCGGGTACTTAAAAATGTTCATCGGGTACTATTAAAACAACTTATCAGGTACATCAAAATGGCCATCATGTTTTGAAATAAGATTCATCGTGTTTTTGAAGATTATTTCGTGTGTTTAAAGAAGTTTCAATGTGTTTTACAGAAGTCCATCACATATTTAAAAAATGCCCATTGTTATTTTCAAAACAAATGCAATGTACTTCAAATATGTTCACAGTATAATTTAGAGTGTGTATCATATATTAAGAATTAATGATAGTGTATTTCAAAAAAATTCAAAAAGTAATTAAACTTTTATCATAGTAACAAAATTACCATATATTCAACAAATGTTAATATAACTAAAAAGTACGCATTAGTAATACTTTTACATAAATTTAAAATATTCACGTGGTACTAAATAGTTGTTTGTGTGTTTTGAAATAAAGCTCACATATTTTTATAATAAAACTTCTATTTCCATCAAATTTTAAGTAAAAAAGTAATTAAAATTTTATCATAGTAAAAAAATTACCATATATTCAACAAATGTTAATATAACTAAAAAGTACGCATTAGTAATACTTTTTACATAAATTTAAAATATTCACGTGGTACTAAATAGTTGTTTGTGTGTTTTGAAATAAAGCTCACATATTTTTATAATAAAACTTCTATTTCCATCAAATTTTAAGTAAAAAAGTAATTAAAATTTTATCATAGTAAAAAAATTACCATATATTCAACAAATGTTAATATAACTAAAAAGTACGCATTAGTAATACTTTTTACATAAATTTAAAATATTCACGTGGTACTAAATAGTTGTTTGTGTGTTTTGAAATAAAGCTCACATATTTTTATAATAAAACTTCTATTTCCATCAAATTTTAAGTAAAAAAGTAGTAAGAAAAGAGAAATAAAAAGGGAAATAATGATACAAAAAAACACATGATGAACATTTTTTTAAGATGGGATGAACATTTTTAATAAAATTTAATTATTTTTAACACAAAAATAATAACATGTGATGAATATTAGTTAATACTTCATGAAAATTTTCCAAAACAAAATATACAATTTTTAATACACAATAAATACTCTCAGTACAGGATGGCCATTTCAATAAGTTGTAAACATTTTCAATTATATGACAAATAGTATTCAATACATGATATCTGTTTTTTTAAATACAGGCGGTCATTTTCTAATACAAAATATAAATTTCTAAAATACAAGACGAATATTTTTAATACACCATGTAAATTTTTAATATATGACAAACCATATTTTAAAACATGGTGATCATTTTCCAGTACATGATTTTATAAATGGAATGAAAAAAGGAAAATATAAATATATAAACGGGGTAAAGGAATGATATATATAACGAAAAAATTAAACTGTAAGAAATGTGAAAGGAAATTTTTAAACTAAAAATTAAACTCTAATGAAACTGGGCAGATATACTACCCATCTGAGAGTACCCTAAAAAAAAAACGTAGGCAGAGCCAGGAAGATAAACCGAGAGCACTGCTCGACGCTCGTAAGCGTCAAAACGAGCTGCTTTCGCTGAAAGTGGCGCACAAATGGGCCAGCCCAGTTCGGAGGCGCTGAGAGAATCGCAAAAAGAAAAAGGAAAGTGCATCGGCTTGGAGTGGGACTCCCAAACTAGCGATGCTTACTAGCAGTGCCAGCCAGCTGAGCTAGGTACTGAGTACCGCTAATATGGAGCACTATATGAAGTACTACAATCTAAAAAATGGCAGTTCCCGGGATTTTCAAGATTTCTTGGACAACAATGTGAACATTTTTTTAAATGAGACAAATGTTTTGTAATCATGAGTTTTTTAGAATATTCATTTTAAAAATGTGAACATTTTCTCGAAATGCGAACAATTAAAAAAGAATTTAAAATACTCACCAAACATTTTCTTAGTATACCGTGGACATTATTCAAATACACACAAAACAATTTTACAAATATTCGTTGAACTATTTTTTCAAATGCACTTGAACAAAATTTCTACACGATGAACATTTCTTATAGTGAACATTTTTTTAAATGTACTGTGAGCATTTTTCTTCAATACGGTAAACAAAACAGGAATTCCGAACTTCTTTGAAACGTGAAATAAAATAGAATTTCAAACGTGATCAGAAATTCAAACTACTTTTGAAAATTCTGAACATTTTTTAGAAATATTCAATTTATATGGAAAAAAGAAAATAAAAAAATAAGAAAGTAGAAAATGAAGAACTAAGCAGGAAAAAAAGGAAAAATAAAAAATAATGAAGAAAACCGGAAAACCCTGTAAGACAAAACAAAACAAGAACGAACTGGCTTAGCGAACCTTCTACAAAATTCCAAAAACCGCTTCTCGCTGCAAGTGTGCCAGCCGTGTCGGTCGGTTGGTTCGCCTCGCTTCAGCGAAGCTGCGCCGATTTGGCGCTAACGGGCGTCATATAGGATCCACCGGATAAATCATAAAACTGCCTGCGCTTACCGTGCCCTGGCCCATATCAGGATCACCTCAGGCCGCAGCCTACCTCAATGGGCCAGCCCAGGCGCGCGGCAGGCCACGGACTCAGTTTTCTTTCACGTTTCTTTTGTTTTTCACTTTTTTTACTTTCATTTATAAATCAAAATTACGTTTAAAAATTACATAAGACATTCCTAAAATATGTTAACCAAACAATTGAAAAATATTAGATTGGTATAAAGTAAATATTTCTCATGTATCTGAAAAATGTATACAAAAACTATACACTGTGTGTGAGAAAGTTGGTCATGTATTAAAAAAAATTAATCAAGCATTTTGAAAAATGTTAATCAACCATTTCAAATTTTTTTGACCATGTATTCATAAAATATCAAACTTTTATTTGAAAAAAAGTTAATCAGGAATTTGAAATTGTTAAAAAGTGTATAGAAAAAAATGTTGACCATGTATGTAAAGTATTTAATCTTGTATTGTAAAAACGTTAGTCAAGCATTTCAAACATCTTTAAAATGTGTATATAAAAATGCGGAAAATGTATTAAAAATAAACTTACATTTGAAAATGTTTCTCGTGTATACAAAAAATTTATATAGAAAATATAAAATGTGTGTGAACAAACTTGATAATGCATTTAGAACATTGAGTCAATCTTTTAAAAAAATCAAACAAGTATTTGAAAAATATTAAATGTGTATAGGTCAAATATTGACCATGTGTTTAAAAGTGGTAAACTGATATTTGAAAAATGTCAAGCACGTCTTAGAAGGATATACTTGACGTATATAAAAATGTGGAATGAAAACCAAAACAGACAAAGAAAAACAACAAAAACAATGGAAACTGAAAATAAAGAAAATACGCCAAAGAAAAAAGAAACAAGTGCAAAAAAGAACGAAAAATAATGAAAACCAATTAAAAAAGATTGAAAATAAAAAAGAAAAAAAATAAAGAAAAATGAATAAAAAAAGGAAGAAATGAAAACCGGCGAAACCAATGCAAAAGAATGAAAACAGCGAAGCTCGAGAATGAAACAAAGAAAAACGAAGAAAAATAAAGAATAGGAAAAACAATAAAAACAGTGAAAGAAACAAAGAAACCGGTGAAAAAAAACCAAAGAAAAACTAGTGAAGAAAGAAAAAGGGAAATTAATAAAAAATAAATTAAAATGAAAACGAAAACGAAAAAGCAGACCAATATATGAGTGTGATAGCGAGGGATCGAAGTTACCTGAGCAGCGCGCAGGTGAAGAGAGCTAATGTGTCGGGCCTATATGCAGGCGCTTCACGCGAGATGAGAGCTACACTCCCTATAAGCAAGGTATATCTCTTATGCATACTGGTATCTCATAGTTTGCGAGATATAGCCTTTCGGTATTGCTCGGTCGCCTACATGTATTGCACTGTTCCATGGTGAACTGGTTCGGTATCGTCAAATCCACATAGCAATCACAAATGGATTCATGTGTGAGTTACTAAGCTAGTCCAAACTAGACCGACTTGTCTTTTAATTAATTTTTAATGTTAGGTTGTTATAGTTTGTTTGTTCCTCGTTTTATTTTTCTTTTTGGACATTTTTCCCCTGCTTTAGTTTTATTTTGTGTTTCGATATCTTTTTTGCATTCCATTTTCGGATATTTTCCCCTATTTTTTTATTAATTATGTTTTTCTCATTTCCATTCTGTTAGTTTTCCAGCTTTTAGTAATTTCTGTTATATTATTTGTCCTCCTTTTTTCAAAAAATAAATAAATACATGAACATTTATATTAAAATGAGTGATCTTTTATAGGTACGCACAAAGATGTTTTAATACAAGGTGAACTTTTTTAAAATAAACAATGAACATTTTTCTAAAGACAGGACAACAGTTTTAAACTTTCGAACAGATTCAAAAGGTAAACAAACATTTCATAAATATGACTACATATTTAAATGTGTGAACGCTTTCATGAATTAAACAAACGTTTAGTAAATAAGACTACATATTGGAATGTGTGAACACTTATTGCAATTACATGAACATTTTTTCAACTAACTTAATTACAAAAATTAAAATGTGTGAAGTCTTTCTAATAATTACACAACTACTTTATTAAGAAGGAACAAACAATTTTTTGAGTACATGATTTTTTTAATACACAAAAATTTCTTAAACTATAAGAACAGTTTTTTTTTTAAATACAGAATATGTTTTGTAGTTGCATTAACGTTTTGCAGAAATATTTGAAAACTTAATAAAATAATTAACAGACTTTTAATAGTTGCATGGAATTTTTTATATGCGCTCAATCATTTTGTTGTTGCAATACGTGACTAGTTTTTCATTTTTACTTTTACAATTGAATACATAATACTAGTAAAAAATCCAAAGAATATAGGGTGAATTTTTTTTCTTTCACAAAAGGTTTTTTGTTGACTCGTGCATGCCTTTATTTTAGAACTACAATGTGCAGTAACGTGCGCGAGCAATCGCATTGGTTGACCCTTGCTACTTACACAAGCCATTTTTGTAAATTTTATAAACGTTATTTTAAAATGTCATGATTTTCTTTTTAAACAAGTAAAAAAATCATAAATACTTTTTCAATGGTACAGACATTTTTAAAATTTGAGCAAATATTTGTTTATATTGTGTAAATATTTTTTTAATTCAATGAACATTATGTTGAAATGTGTGCTCACTATGTAAATGTTACAATTACGGTTTTTGAATGCTATCAACACTTTCTAGCAGTAGCATGAACATTTTTCTGAACGCACGCTGATTTTGTTAATTGAAATATTATTACTATTTCCATCTCACATATGACAATAATAGTAATAGATAAAATAAGAAGAAAAAACAGCTCTCCTCCATGTTGGGCCAACCCATTAAGAAAGCACTTCAGGCGAGGGGGTGTTCTGTGTGACACGAAGCGAGAAAAGCTATACCCTCTAGACGGCTCTGGCACCAGGGATCTGGTGTGTAACACCCCCTGTATGGGCTGTCACCATGTGGTTTGTACCTGTGTGTGGGCTACAAGATGGGCTAAGGGATATCCGTGTCTGGGCCTAGTGAGAGGAGTATATGTATCATGTTGTAACACCAAAGGGAGTCATGTTGCAGATGAATGAACTCTGAAGATTTCTCACCTCCCGTTCTCTTGTTCCTCATCCCCTTCTCTCATTCCTCACCCTAATTCTCCTCAAATTATTCCAAACTACCAAGGTACTCAGGTGATGTGTCACACCCCCTGTATGGGCTGTCACCATGTGGTTTGTACCTGTGTGTGGGCTACAAGATGGGCCAAGGGATATCCGTGTGTGGGCCTAGTGAGAGGAGTATATGTATCACGTTGTAACACCAAAGGGATTCATGTTGCAGATGAATGAACTCTAAAGATTTCTCACCTCCCGTTTTCTTGTTCCTCATCCCCTTCTCTGATTCCTCACCCTAATTCTCCTCGAATTATCCCGAACTACCAAGGTACTCAGGTGATTTTGTCCGATCTCGATCCATTCCACGATTGGGTCGTGACAATTTGGTAATCAGAGCCCCAAATTTTCCTCAAAATTTTGCTTTCGCTGTGTGTTCCTCAACTCTCTCACCAGATCCATAACATCCACTGCCCTAGGTGTGCTTTGCTTCGGTGAATCGCACAAAATCCCCGTGCTAGGTTGGATCTGCTTGGAGTGGAGTAACAACGCCATCCAAACCCTCAGTGCATAGCCAGGAAAACAATCACCACCCTTCCTGCCTACCAGGTGTTCGACAAAATGTCGAGCCAGCAAGAGATGTTCAATGGTGGTGTTCTCCACGTCATTGTGCACCATGTGTACTACCCGGTCAATGAGGAGACATTGCAACAGGTGTTTACAGCGTATGGCGTGGTGAAGATCTCCGTGTTCCAGAAAATCCACCATGTGGAGGCGGTGGTTCAAGTTCGATCAAGAAGCGGGGCAGCGCGGGCTCTCGCCTTGCATGGCCGGTGCATCTACGAGCGTGCCTGCCTCCTCGACATCCAGGACGTGTCGCCGGAGTACAACCTACACTTGTGCTCGCTGCTCGAGCAGAAGCAGACCGCAATAGTGGCCAAGTACACGTCGACATTCTGGGAATGCGTACAGCACATACTGGATATCAACCCAAACCTAAGCATCAAGAGCTTCATCCACCAGTACATCGAGGGCTTGCGGGAAGATATCCAAGATGCTATGCGGTCGCGATCTCCATCAAGCATCACTGGTGCTTCCTCCCTTGCCCGGATAAGAGAGGATGAAATCGCCGAGGAGGAAGCGATGGCTACGAAGAAACTTGATGATGACCATGGAGTTCACGTCCTCATGCCTAGAGTGATAGTCACGGACGTCTTCCAACTGGATGTGACTCCGAACAATAAGAAACAAGAGCATATGCTCATGCCATCTCCATGGCCTTCATTCATCCCCGAGCACCCAAGTTCAGCTGGCAGTGGCATCACTGAGCCACCACTGACTGCCGCCAGCCTCAGCCTACGGCATGGTAGAATATTCTGTGAGTCGACTACATGTCTTGCTCTGATTTTATCTTGGGTCCTCTCTATGTTGGATGTGAATATCTCCTCTGATAGTCTGAATCTGGTTGAAGAAAGAGTCAACAGCATTATTGATCATCATGCATTGGAGTCATAGTTACTAGACTTCTTGCGTGAATGTTTGATAGCTTCTGGTTCAAACACAGTATCAGGTTCCACACAAATTGTACCAACAGCACGTGAGGCTATTTGGTATCCAGCTCATGCAGTTGACACTATGTCCCTTTGTGCACACCAATTTTCGTCTCCTTTAACTAGCCCACGGAGACAAGGTCACTCAAAATTGGATGTTACGTTCTGGATGCTTACATGGTGGTCACATACTCATTATGTGCAGCCACCCAGTACTATTTTTGAAGCTCACAATCATTTTCTTGTTACCAGCTTGTCTCAATGGAGCTCTGTGATAGGAGATTCAAATTCCATCTTTGCAATTCAAGATGTGGAACAGGGGGTGCTTCCTATGGTAACAAGTTCAGCTACCAGACTATGGGACCTAGGAATCTTTGATGTTCAGTGCCTCAGCGCTATTAAGTTTCTTTCAACCACATGGGTGCCATGCTTATTTGTTCCTGCGATGAAAGATTATCTTAGTCATGGACTTGAGCTTTCAGCTGCAACACAGCAGGATCCTAGAATTCGACACTTTATTCTTCTACCTTGCTGCTTCTTGGGAAAACCGGATGTCTGTGCTGGTACAGTGGTGCACCTGGGCAATAGAAACTTTGTTGTGACTGAATTTGAATATATACATGAGCAGGACAAGGGAAATTCCATTTTGATTCAAGTGACTGCAGTGATCGGCACATTTGGTTCTCTAACTTGCACGTACCAGAGGACATATTTTTCTGGAAGGCAATGGGACCCTGGGATTTTGCAGTTTATCTTTGGAACTTGGGTATCATCTAGTGGCAACGTCTTGCATACACACATTCTCCACTTATCTGCAATTTATTGTTGGCTGGACCGTGATATGCAACCTGGTTATTTGGGACACATGGTTGTGATACTACCATCGGCTCTATTTTGGTTTCCAAAGTGGCCTCTCTCTAAAATGCAGCAAGCTGAGAACTACATGATGCTTCCTCCAGAAAATATTGCTCGAGCCATGTTCGAATTAAACCTTGGGATGATAACACTTGAGTTCTCTCGAGATCGTTCAGCTAGCCACTTGCCCCTTCAGTTCCTTGCATTTCTTCGCACCAGCAGAATTGAGATATATTCTTCTGGGACCCAATGCTCACTTTTTCTGTGGTGGTTTTCATCTGATCGACGAGCAATTCATGAGCGGACACCACATATCACAATATATATGCATGTGTAGATGTTCTTAGGAGGCATCAGTTTTGAGATGAATCATCGACCTCAAGGCACCATAGAAACTGCAGCCATGCTGTGGCACCATTCTACCAGCCAACTGCTTGTTTGTATCATTCGCATTGGGGAGCCCGTGAAGGGAGAGAACAAAACTTGCACTCGCCTGATTGCTGTCAAGGAAGGGACCCCAAGTTGGTTTAGATTTATCTTGTGTGTGAACAACATGCCCCACTTTTCAACTCCAGCTCCATTTGAAACTGAATTAGTGTCATCTTCCAATGAGCTGATCAGGTGCACGCACATGCTACTGCCATAAGACCCAGGAGGACTAGCTCTTCACTTCGATGAGATTGGAGGTACCCGGAATTCAAGCTTGATCATCATCGGCTTGGGGGCAAGCCGATTTTCAAGGGAGGAAGAGTGTAACACCCCCTGTATGGGCTGTCACCGTGTGGTTTGTACCTGTGTGTGGGCTACAAGATGGGCCAAGGGATATCCGTGTGTGGGCCTAGTGAGAGGAGTATATGTATCACGTTGTAACACCAAAGGGATTCATGTTGCAGATGAATGAACTCTAAAGATTTCTCACCTCCCGTTTTCTTGTTCCTCATCCCCTTCTCTGATTCCTCACCCTAATTCTCCTCGAATTATCCCGAACTACCAAGGTACTCAGGTGATTTTTTCCGATCTCGATCCATTCCACGATCGGGTCGTGACAATTTGGTAATCAGAGCCCCAAAATTTCCTCAAAATTTTGCTTTCACTGTGTGTTCCTCAACTCTCTCACCTGATCCGTAACATCCACTGCCCTAGGTGTGCTTTGCTTCGGTGAATCGCGCAAAATCCCTGTGCTAGGTTGGATCTGCTTGGAGTGGAGCAACAACGCCATCCAAACCCTCAGTGCATAGCCAGGAAAACAATCACAACCCTTCCTGCCTACCAGGTGTTCGACAAAATGTCGAGCCAGCAAGAGATGTTCAATGGTGGTGTTCTCCGCGTCATTGTGCACCATGTGTACTACCCGGTCAATGAGGAGACATTGCAACAGGTGTTTACAGCGTATGGCGTGGTGAAGATCTCCGTGTTCCAGAAAATCCACCATGTGGAGGCGGTGGTTCAAGTTCGATCAAGAAGCGGGGCAGCGCGGGCTCTCGCCTTGCATGGCCGGTGCATCTACGAGCGTGCCTGCCTCCTCGACATCCAGGACGTGTCGCCGGAGTACAACCTACACTTGTGCTCGCTGCTCGAGCAGAAGCAGACCGCAATAGTGGCCAAGTACATGGCGACATTCTGGGAATGCGTACAGCACATACTGGATATCAACCCAAACCTGAGCATCAAGAGCTTCATCCACCAGTACATCGAGGGCTTGCGGGAAGATATCCAAGATGCTATGCGGTCGCGATCTCCATCAAGCATCACTGGTGCTTCCTCCCTTGCCCGGATAAGAGAGGATGAAATCGCCGAGGAGGAAGCGATGGCTACGAAGAAACTTGATGATGACCATGGAGTTCACGTCCTCATGCCTAGAGTGATAGTCACGGACGTCTTCCCCGAGCTCGCGGCCCCAGGGGAGTGCGGTGCAGACCATGGCGTCATTGCCACTGACAACAGTAGCCTTGCTGCACCGATGCCTATCACATTTTCGATGGAGTGTCCGAGTCATGAAGCCAGCTTTGACATCTTCGCCGAACCTACATGCTTTGTTGTGTGCGATGTGACCATCGTCATTGACATCACCAGTGTGAGGGTACCAACGCCTGCTACCTGCTCGACGGATGTTATGGCCCATGGCGAGGCCAACAGTTCCATGGCGAGGCCCCTGGTCGTGGCGAGTATGACCCCATTCCCCCCAACTCCTCCAGAGGTCACGCCAATGCCATCATGACGACCATGTTCCACCCTCGAGCTGGACATCATGGTGCTGACAAGGTGTTCGACCCTATGCTTGATTGACAACATTGGCGTGCAGACAGCCGCCTTCCAACTGGATGTGACTCCGAACAATAAGAAACAAGAGCATATGCTCAGGCCATCGCCATGGCCTTCATTCATCCCCGAGCACCCAAGTTCAGCTGGCAGTGGCATCACTGAGCCACCACTGACTGCCGCCAGCCTCAGCCTACGGCATGGTAGAATATTCTATGAGTCGACTACATGTCTTGCTCTGATTTTATCTTGGGTCCTCTCTATGTTGGATGTGAATATCTCCTCTGATAGTCTGAATCTGGTTGAAGAAAGAGTCAACAACATTATTGATCATCATGCATTGGAGTCACAGTTACTAGACTTCCTGTGTGAATGTTTGATAGCTTCTGGTTCAAACACAGTATCAGGTTCCACACAAATTGTACCAACAGCACGTGAGGCTATTTGGTATCCATCTCATGCAGTTGACACTATGTCCCTTGGTGCACACCAATTTTCGTCTCCTTTAACTAGCCCATGGAGACAAGGTCACTCAAAATTGGATGTTACGTTCTGGATGCTTACATGGTGGTCACATACTCATTATGTGCAGCCACCCAGTACTATTTTTGAAGCTCACAATCATTTTCTTGTTACCAGCTTGTCTCAATGGAGCTCTGTGATAGGAGATTCAAATTCCATCTTTGCAATTCAAGATGTGGAACAGGGGGTGCTTCCTATGGTAACAAGTTCAGCTACCAGACTATGGGACCCAGGAATCTTTGATGTTCAGTGCCTCAGCGCTATTAAGTTTCTTTCAACCACATGGGTGCCATGCTAATTTGTTCCTGCTATGAAAGATTATCTTAGTCATGGACTTGAGCTTTTAGCTGCAACACAACAGGATCCTAGAATTCGACACTTTATTCTTCTACCTTGCTGCTTCTTGGGAAAACCGGATGTCTGTGCTGGTACAGTGGTGCACCTGGGCAATAGAAACTTTGTTGTGACTGAATTTGAATATATACATGAGCAGGACAAGGGAAATTCCATTTTGATTCAAGTGACTGCAGTGATCGGCACATTTGGTTCTCTAACTTGCACGTACCAGAGGACATATTTTTCTGGAAGGCAATGGGACCCTGGGATTTTGCAGTTTATCTTTGGAACTTGGGTATCATCTAGTGGCAACGTCTTGCATACACACATTCTCCACTTATCTGCAATTTATTGTTGGCTGGACCGTGATATGCAACCTGGTTATTTGGGACACATGGTTGTGATACTACCATCGGCTCTATTTTGGTTTCCAAAGTGGCCTCTCTCTAAAATGCAGCAAGCTGAGAACTACATGATGCTTCCTCCAGAAAATATTGCTCGAGCCATGTTCGAATTAAACCTTGGGATGATAACACTTGAGTTCTCTCGAGATCGTTCAGCTAGCCACTTGCCCCTTCGGTTCCTTGCATTTCTTCGCACCAGCAGAATTGAGATATATTCTTCTGGGACCCAATGCTTACTTTTTCCGTGGTGGTTTTCATCTGATCGACGAGCAATTCATGAGCGGACACCACATATCATAATATATATGCATGTGGAGATGTTCTTAGGAGGCATCAGTTTTGAGATGAATCACCGACCTCAAGGCACCATAGAAATTGCAGCCATGCTGTGGCACCATTCTACCAGCCAACTGCTTGTTTGTATCATTCGCATTGGGGAGCCCGTGAAGGGAGAGAAAAAAACTTGAACTCGCCTGCTTGCTGTCAAGGAAGGGACCCCAAGTTGGTTTAGATTTATCTTGTGTGTGAACAACATGCCCCACTTTTCAACTCCAGCTCCATTTAAACTGAATTAGTGTCATCTTCCAATGAGCTGATCAGGTGCACGCACATGCTACTGCCATAAGACCCAGGAGGACTAGCTCTTCACTTCGATGAGATTGGAGGTACCCGGAATTCAAGCTTGATCATCATCGGCTTGGGGGCAAGCCGATTTTCAAGGGAGGAAGAGTGTAACACCCCCTGTATGGGCTGTCACCGTGTGGTTTGTACCTGTGTGTGGGCTACAAGATGGGCCAAGGGATATCCGTGTGTGGGCCTAGTGAGAGGAGTATATGTATCACGTTGTAACACCAAAGGGATTCATGTTGCAGATGAATGAACTCTAAAGATTTCTCACCTCCCGTTTTCTTGTTCCTCATCCCCTTCTCTGATTCCTCACCCTAATTCTCCTCGAATTATCCCGAACTACCAAGGTACTCAGGTGATTTGTCCGATCTCGATCCATTCCACGATCGGGTCGTGACATGGTGGTCCTGTTGAGACTGCCAACGGACTAATTTTCTTCTTAGGCCTCCTTTGGTTCATAGGATAGGAATTTTATAGGTATAGGAAAATCATAGAAAATGAGATGACATGCATCTCAATTCCTATAGAGAAAGAGATGTCATTTGATGCATAAAATAGGATTTTTTCCATTGAGTCTAGGCTAATGATTTTTTCCTCAAAAATGTGAAGGATTGATTACTATCCTACATAGGAATAGGAATCCATTCCAATAAACCAAAGGGCTTCAAAAAAATTCTTTGCAAATCCTATCCTAGAATTCCTACAAAATTCATACAAACCAAAGTAGGCCTTACTCCTTTTGTCTTCTTTCCAGGTCAACCATGTAATAAAGAAGAGTCATAAAACGCAATAGCAGAACTTATGGAAATTTGTGTTCCTCACACAAGGTATGCGCTTTCTGGGCCAGGTCCAATAGGGAAGCAAGAGCAACATTCTTTTAGGTTTTTTCGCGTCTATTTTTTACCCTCCTTTGGTGGTTTGCGTGCTTTTGTCTCGATTTCTTCTCCTAGGTTTGTTGTTTTATTTTCCAAAAATTTGCTTTTCCATTTTCTTCATTTTACATTTTTCCTTTTCTTGTCTTTCTCCTTTTCCTTTTAAATCCCTGAACATGTTTAAAACCATCTACTCCCTCCGACACAAATTAATTGGAGTGGACTTAATACAAAGTTGTACAAATGTTGCATTGAGTCTGCGACAATTAATATGGATTTGGGGGCGACTAACAATTTAGAAAAATCAAGAATATTTTCCTACATTTTGATTATTTTCTAAAAGGTGAAAACATTTAGAAAATGAATATTTTTAAAGTGACAGATTTTTTCTAAAAAATGGGGGGAAATAATAAACATTTTAATTTTTATGGCCATCTTTTAAGATTCATGAACACATGTTCGCATAATCCAAAAAAATATTCATGAATCTAAATGTTCATGTATTTTAACAAATATTCAAGAATTCAGCAAAGATGCCTGATACGTCCATTCTACATCATGCTTTTATATCAATATTTATTGCATTATGGCCTATTATTACACATTATGTCACAATACTTATGTCTATTCTCTCTTATTTCACAAGGTTTACATGAAGAGGGGGAATGCCGACAGCTGGAATTCTGGGCTGGAAAATGAGCAAATATTAGAGACCTATTCTGCACAACTTCAAAAGTCCTGAAACTTCACGGGAGCATGTTTCAAAATATATAAAAAATATTGAGTGAAGGAAGTACCAGAGGGGGCCACCCACCATCCACGAGGGTGGGGGCGCGCCCTACCCCCGGGCGCGCCCCCTTGCCTCGTGGGCCTCCTGGCAGGCCTCCGGTGCCCGTCTTCTGCTATATGAGGTCTTTCGTCCAATAAAAAAATCATAAGCGAGCTTTCGGGACGAAACTCTGCCGCCACGAGGCGGAACCTTAACGGAACCAATGTAGGGCTCCGGCGGAGCTGTTCTGCCGGGGAAACTTCCCTCCGGGAGGGGGAAATCATCACCATTGTCAGCATCATCGATCCTCTCATCGGGAGGGGGTCAATCTCCATCAACATCTTCACCAGCACCATCTCATCTCAAACCCTAGTTCATTTCTTGTATCCAATCTTTGTCTCAAAACCTCAGATTGGTACCTGTGGGTTGCTAGTAGTGTTGATTACTCCTTGTAGTTGATGCTAGTTGGTTTATTTGGTGGAAGATCATATGTTCAGATCCTTTATGCATATTAATACCCCTCTGATTACGAACATGAATATGATATGTGAGTAGTTATGTTTGTTCCTGAGGACATGGGAGAAGTCTTGCTATAAGTAGTCATGTGAATTTGTTATTCGTTCGATATTTTGATGAGATGTATGTTGTCTTTCCTCTAGTGGTGTCATGTGAACGTCGACTACATGACACTTCACCATTATTTGGGCCTAGAGGAAGGCATTGGGAAGTAATAAGTAGATGATGGGTTGCTAGAGTGACAGAAGCTTAAACCCTAGTTTATGCGTTGCTTCGTAAGGGGATGATTTGGATCCATATGTTTCATGTTATGGTTAGGTTTACCTTAATACTTCTTTTGTAGTTGCGGATGCTTGCAAGAGGGGTTAATCATAAGTGGGATGCTTGTCCAAGGAAGGGCGGGACCCAAGCACCGGTCCACCCACATATCAAATTATTAAAGTACCGAACGCGAATCATATGAACGTGATGAAAACTAGCTTCACGATAATTCCCATGTGTCCTCGGGAGCGCTTTCCTTTATATAAGACTTTGTCCACACTTGTCCTTTGCTACAAAAAGGATTGGGCCATCTTGCTGCACCTTATTTACTTTTATTACTTGTTACCCATTACAAATTACTGTCAGGCTCACTTCCGTAATAAATCACAGAATAGCCCAAAGTCCCACCAGCCCCAAGATCAGGACTGCTGGTGGACTTCCTTGACATAGATAACCAGTACACACATAATATTACATCGGGTTGAGCTAGAGTGCTCTAAAATCTGGTACAAACTTGTAAAACAGGTGGCGGTGGAATATGACAGTGGGTGACGGTGATATAGCATCGATACAATAAAGCAAGCCAAGCGTCAGGGTGAGGCTTGACTATTTTATTTGTGTAGCGGAAGCACTAGTGGATGATACACGTGGTAGACTCCAAATCCACAAGTGACTGGCTGGGAACACCTCTACGCGTTGGGCTCGCTAGCGCAATCCTCCTCTGCAAGCTCGTCCTCCTCCAGGTCTGGCCAAGACAAGAGCCAGGGACAAGCCTGTGAGTACGTTAGAATGTACTCGCAAACATTATGAACAAAAGGTATAACGAATGCAAATGCTCATGATAGGCTATGATAAATTCACATGTTGACTGGAATTAAATCATGACATGATAATGTGGATCTGATGTGGATAGATAATCAAATAACAGTAGTGATAGCCAAGAAATTCAAAGTGGAACATCGGGCGTTAGATTGCCCGAGAAATTCCAAGAAAACCGCCAAACGGGTGTCTGAAAGTGACACCTCATAAGGTCTTGAAAAGAAATGCCAAACGAGTGTCTAAAAGGGAATCGGGCGAGACAGGACCGCCCAAGAACTCAAGCGACGCCACATAAGGTCTTGAGAATAAAACTGAGTATCCGGGTAGTCTAGCCATCCCAAGTGATACTCAGAAAAGAAAATAAAGCTGAGTGCACAGGTAGTCTAGCCATCCCAAGTGACACTCAGTACAGTTGAATAAGAGAAATGGGTTAGTCCATCACATCAATAATATGCATAACAATGTTATCCATGACAGCCTCGGTGGTGACCATAATTATCCTGCAAGATGGATCAAGCTCAATTTAATTATTTTCCTCCAAAGACCGACACCGGGACCGATACTTGACCCTTCCCAACTGTGCCCTTGACCGTGGACAAGGCTATTCGAATAGATGTAACTCTGCAGAGGGTGTACTCTTTACCCATGTGTATGGAATTTCTGTAGCCAATGGTTAGACCTTGACTAATTTCCATTACGGTTTTTGGGTTGGAAACACACCTGACCAGTACACACCAGAATAACTTTCCGGATGCCCGGAATCACCCAAAGCATCTTTCAAGAAAAACTCAAAGTCGGGGAGACCATCGTCTCGAATAGTATGGGATCACTATTAATACGCACGGATTACAAGGGGTGCCCCCCTCTCGGCCCAACCGGATACACCCATGCCCCTGACCCGATGACTGGCATTAGTCCATGGCCGTGGAACCCTCATCGTGGCCTCTCTAAGTGGTGTGTACACGGAAAGGGGTTAACAACTTACTAAATCGCACTCCCCTTGCGGGAAGACAACTGGCAGCACGGTGTGTAGTTAGGCTTAATGGAATAAGACTCGATTCTAGGTCGACTCAGGAGGTGTTGTTATTAAGACTGGCATGTCCCACATGCCACAATGACACCGTCGTGTCGTAACACAGTCCGTGCCCATCGGCACGTCCAAGGCAGGAGATACACTCCTGGCTTCTTACCACATTCATACATTAGCAAAAGAAATATGATGAATGCAATAGTGCTCACATGACATGCAACAGGGTTCATGCAATAGTGCTCAAATTGACGTGCACTACAAAAAATACACTTCCGTGATGATACGTGTTTGTCACAGTAGGTCGCTTTTTTGTCATGCATGTACATCCATGACAAATTTATGACAGAATCAAGATAGTCATACCTGTGCTGTCGTAGAAGTGTTGGCTCATCGTCGGGACAGATGTCATCCAGTCACTGGACAGAAGGCGCCTATGATACATCGACACATGGCACGGCCCAACAAGTTTAAATGGGCCGGCCCAACTAAAGGCCCACAAGATTTTGCAAACCATAATGGGCCGGCCCAGCTAAAGGCCCACGAGATTTTGCGGACCATAATGGGCTGGCCCAGCTAAAGGCCCACAAGATTTTATGGGCCATAATGGGTCGGCCCAGGTAAAGGCCCACAAGATTTTTGTGTGCCATAATGGGCCGGCCCAGGTAAAGGCCCACAAGATTCTTGTGGGTCATAATGGGCCGGCCCAGCTGTAGGCCCACAAGATTTTGAGGACCCTAGTAGGCCGGCCCATTAACTGGCTGCCATGTTTTGGGCCAAATGCCAGCCCATATTTGATCCGGTCCATTAATGGCCTGCCATGCTCCGGGCCTAATAGTGGCCCATATGAGATCCAGCCCATTAAAAGCCTACCACGTTTCAGGCCAAATTACGATCCAGATCAGGTCCGGTCCTTTAAGAGGCTTTGGGCTCAATTATGGCCCATATCAAATTCGGCCCGTCAACTGGACACTATGCTTTTGGGCCCACTTAGTAATTTGGCCTGATATTAGTTTTGGCCTGTTAAGGGCCCGTTTAACATTTCGGCCCTATCTTAATTTCGGCCTATTAAAAGCCCGTCATATAGTTGGGCCTAACTATGGCCCGGTTTGCATCCGGCCTGCTCGCAGCTGATATCTGATTGGGCCAAACAAGGACCCAGACAATTTTGGCCTGTTAAAAGCCCGTGATTTGATTCGCACAATCATGGGTCGGGGTTCATTTCGGGCTGCTGCGTAACTAGTAGGAATTAAGGACAAACCTACTCTATACAATAAAGAAATTATGGCATAGTAACTAAGAATAAACCTACACTACACAATAAAGGATTTAAGGTATATTACATCCACTAGGCATCAAAGTTCGCCACCAGTGATCATAAAGCGCAACGAAGAAGCAGATTACAAAAACTGGGCACCATTGCAGCGTAACAAAATAGTACTGAACCGAGACCACTTCCAAAACAGTTCAAGAAAGGTTAGCCTTGCGGGGGAACTGCTGCGCAAGCTGCTGAGCAAGGCTGTGAGACCGGCCTAGCATGTCGGTCATAGCTTCCAGGTGTAGCTATTTAGCAATGAGGTTCTCATTGGTGTTCTCCACAATCTTTCTTAGAGGTAGGACTTTAAGTCGAATTGAGTTGCAGAATGCCTTTCTGCTAGAACTTGGGACTGAAGAAGTCGAACTGATTCAGACAACGAATTCTGTGAGCTTGTCTGACTGTTAGTCTCAAGTAACTTGAACACTGCATCAAGACAAGACTTTGGGGTTGTCTCGCTATCTTCAAGATGTTTTGCCTTCTTTGCTGCAATATATGTTGGGTTTGTCTCACAGCCTTCAGCAGACTTGTGCATGCCATCAGGCATATCACCCTGAAACAAAGCAAAGAGATGACAGGTTTTGCATGTGTATAAACAAATATGATAACTGTTCTGTCAATTCTATCCAATTTCAAATTAGAAAATAAAGAGTATGTTCAGAATATCAATAGCATAGTTTGGCATTGTTCATAATGCGGGGAGCTTCACCACACTACTGGATTACCATGTCAACATAACAAGCATAGATGAAGGGCAAAGAAAATCATTGTATCTATTTTGGATAATGTGCATGGCATGTTGTTCATATCATCAGCCACATCAGTAAGATAAAACAGGAGATGACAAGGTGCAAACTTGGGCTGCTTCACCACACACTGGATTATAGATCCACAAAAACAAGCATAAATATAGGGAGTATTAAGTAATGTGCATGGTATGAATAAGGAATTTGGTTTTACAAGTAAAACTTAGAACTTACGGTTCTTACGAACATGCATTTTGGTAGAAACAGCAAACTAAACAGCAGTAAACGATAGGGAGTATGAGCAAATTAAACAGCAGTTGAGGATAAAGGCTTTAGAAGGACTGACTTACATTAACAGTTAACACCGGCTTTATAATGCCCTTCTCCATGGCAAGGGAAGGATAACTCAAGAATTTCAGCACAGAATCTTCTTCATAAGCATTGCCTGTACTCTACATTTTGTAGAGAGTAATTATAGATATGATAATACTGGAAGGGATAGAGAATAATGAAGGTAAGATGCAGATTGATGCTACATTATCAACTACCAATCCCTGGAAGTGCAAGCGTTACAGGACAAAATGTACTGACAAGAGCAATGGGCTACACTTCTGCACTGGCATTGTCTGTGTATTCTACTTGTTGGTAAGATTAAATATAGATCTGATCTTTTTTAGTAAATGGTGGGCGAGGGAGATAAGATGCAGAATGCTACAAAATGAACCAATCCCTCTTCCCATAATACAAGAGTGTTTTGAACACTGGTGCACTATACAAAACGTTCTTATATTATGGGACGGAGGGAGTAGCTGTTAATGTAAGTACAGTGATAGACCACGTTCAGTCCTTACAAGAGGACTGCAGAGCTAAACCTCTTCAAAAGCATTGTGTTGATTCTAAATTTATGTAAGAGTCCATACGGATCTTATAATGTCCACCAAATGGACGATTACGAGGCTAACATGTGCAGTGATGCTACATAATCAAACAACTATGAAAGTAAGTATGGTCATACAGGGCAAGAGGTACTCATAAGAGCAATGCAGTGTGCAGTATAGTTGCGAGATTCTATGGTCCCTTGAGAACGAATGTTCTTCTGCTAACATTTTTCGTACAAGTGAGACATTAAGGCAAATGCAGAAATGTAGTTCAAATTGTGATGTGATATCATAGACAGTACCTTACGCTGCAGCCGAGACCAATGTGTAACAAGATTATTCCAGTCACCGTCGGATAAATGTCGCACCGGAGACTTTACAGAAATTTCGTTCAGAGGCTTGCCATCAAAGTGCGCTTGCCTCAGGTAGTTACGATACTTCATCAACGAGTGCTTGAAAAGCGCAACCAACCCTTGCTCGTCATCACAATCCAGTTTGCGCCTCGCCTATTTAAAAGAATGAAATCTTGTGTCTTCTGTCAGTAGAAACATATGCAGTAATGACCATGAATAACATTAGTACATTACTTACACGTAAGTTGCGGAGGAAGACTGGAAATTGTTTTGTGTCTGTGGTATAATCTTTTCATGAAGGAAATATGCGCACAAAGTTCCTGACAACAACATAAGCTTCATCTTCTAAACTGGGAAGAAATGGAACAGGGGTCCTATTTGCTACAATTGGGGCTATCTCTTGTTCAAAAAGGGATTTGGCAACTGGATTTGGTGTACTCTTTGCTGGAATGGGGGTTTTGCGTCGTACAGCTCGTGCTATGTCAACTGGCATAATCATACTATTTGCTGCAGTTGGGGTCTGCTGAGTTGGGGCATCAGAAATGACTAGTGTAGTAGGGCTAGAGTCTGCTAGAGTTGGGGTATTTTGTGGGTCAGGTGATATTGCAACTACACCTAATGGGCTATTTGATTTATCAGGTGCCACTACCTTTTCCAAATACTTTGCTTGTGCTCCTCCATGATCAGCAATCGCCCTCTTCCTTTTGAACGTCTGATACACAAGAACAACATTTGAATGGATAAATATGGTATGATGACAGATGGAATATGTACTGAAAATGGATAGGCAGGGCGTATTCACATACACGATGTGTAAACTAAGCTAATGGCAGTTCAACAAAGTAGAAGCAATGCAAAGCATCAGTTGCAAGATATGTGCGAGCAATGTAACCTTGGAAAGTTAGAGCAAGTACCTTGATGGGTGAATAATATAGGGCATCTTCCTCTGACTCCTCCACTAGGGAGCTACATTGACTTAGGTCATATTCTGAGCATGAATCTGTAGGTGGAGAGTGTTTGCATTGCATCCAGACTTGATTTCAGTCCCTTAATGCCAAGTTTGACAGCCATGGCATTGTTCTGCTTTATTCTTTTCATGCGCGCAAGATCATAATCATTATGATGCTGTTCAGAATCTGAGATTCATGAAAACATAAAAAGTAGTCAGATTATCTATGGAATGCATTGCGGTTTCAACTCGGAGAGTGTCTCCCTATAAACCCCTGCATATGCAAAGTTCACCTCCCAAACCGTGTTGACCAGACCACACACAGAGATACACACCCGAGCGGCGAACATGCATTTTCGAAACTAATTTAGGAACATTTAGCTGACCAGTTAAACAACTCTGTTTTAATGATATCAGATTCGTATTTGAACAACTAAGCTTGTTTAGCTTGATGGGTGGAGCAGTGTTATTATGACACGAAGCATGTATTCTGATCGTATAGTGATCATAAAAGGGGGAAACTCTAAGCATATATTTTTTAGCAAAAGAGGGTTTCCCCTCTGATTTCTATTAAAGAAACCACCATGGAACCAATGATCAATTAAATCCTAAGCATGATCAATTAAACCGCATTATGGTTGTGCCATGGCAGATTTGAAGTTGCAAACCGGAGAAATGATATTTAGCATCCATTGTTTGCTTCGAACTAAGAACTAAATTCTAAGAGCTGAAAAGAAAGTAGAGTAACCAAGTTAAGATCTATTTTCTGGTTGAGATCAAAAAGTTGAGGAGATATGAAGTACCACCTCTCTTGCGGCACCGTGTAGGCATCGGGGGTGCGATGGCTGTCAGTGGCGTTGAAGCAGATCTGCGACGGTAGACGGGTGCATCGGGGGATAAGTCCCGTTGCGGTGGAAGAGAAGGTCGTGTGAGCGGCCCCGGCAAAGAGGACGATGGCGCCGATGAAGCGAGAGGACGCGATGCAAGGCTATTGGTCTGCCGCCGTGGATGAGAAACGTCCATCTCTAGCAGTGGACGACACGGTCTTGGTAGGCGCTCCGGCATGGTGGAGGACGGTGGCGATGGATGTGGTGGAGGACGGCGGCGATGGATGGGGTGGCGGACGGAGGCTTGTGTGGGAATGGGGTGTTCTAGCGCGGACGGTGTATGAATGGGAAAATGGATGGAGAGGTACGGGGAACCATGTTTTTGGGACGCGCCTGTCTGAAATATGGGAAAGTTACAAACTTATCCCCCGTTTCAAATTTGGATGTCTCGTTGGTTGGGGATAGGACGGTAATCTCGCATCTCCCAAATATTTGCCGGTAACTATTTCGGGCGAGGAGAGGGTGTTTTGCCGCCCACGGTTGGCGCCCACAGTGTATGAACGGGGCTGATAGGTAGGGCGGTTGTGTCACGTCTGATGGAAGTTACACATCTGCCCCTATTTAAAATATTAGCCTACATCGATTTCGGGCGAGGAGAGGGTGTTTTGCCGCCCACGGTTGGCGCCCACGGTGTATGAACGGGGCTGACAGGTAGGATGGTTGTGTCACGTCTGATGGAAGTTACACATCTGCCCCTATTTAAAATATTAGCCTACATCCATTTCAGACGAGGAGAGGGTGTTTTGCCGCCCACCGTGTATGAATGGGGAATGGAGGAAGAAACATAGGTCTTTCGGATGAGCTTGATTCAAATGAGTTTTGCCGCTCATGTTTGACGCCCACCATGTCAGAATGGGCTCAGAGGCGGTCGTGTCACATCTAATTGAAGTTACTAACCTACCCCTATTTAGAGCAGTGAAAATCGGGCCGATGGATTGTCCATATAATGGGTAGACAGTAATTTCCATCTCCCAAACACTTGGCTTCGGGCAGCCGATGTGGGAGTGGACATTTTGCTGTGTCTTTCGAATTTTGGGACAATAAGCATCCACGTTTACCCTGGCAACTAAATTCGAATCCATTTTGTATTCCTATATGAATCTTTATAAATCATTCTATGTGTTTTTATATATCTTCAAAAGGACGACAAAGATGTACTCCACTGTCATATATGAATATGGTTTACAAATGCCGATACTCAAATTCAGAAACTAGAATCCAGTTTAAGGTGAATTCGAATATTTGGAACACGTCATGTCCAACTCAAATGTCACACGCAGCATAATGTGTACTCCCATTTAGATATGTACACAAGCGATGTATCAAGATTCAAATACCGAGTCAATCAACCAAGAATGTACGGAACTAACAGACATATAAACACTTATAGAGTATATGGATCAATAATATCAACTAACATACATAAGCCAGGCCGCTGTACTTTTTTTGGCTACAACAACATCCTTTTTTTAGCCAGCAACTTGGCCCTTTCCGATGCGTGCCACTTATGGTCCATCTATACTACTATTGTTGAATGCACATTCAGCCCGATTGGCATATATGTAGGTCTGGCACAGTAATCCAAATGAAATGTCTTCGAGTCTTATCAATTAATACGGACTTATGCTCAAATAAAATTACAAACAAAAAAAAATTATTACATGATCTCTAAAACAAATGGTTTGATTGATTACATGAACAGACAACACAAAGGTTATTCAACTATGGAAAGAACATTTCACCTATGATTTACCAAGTAGGAATTTAATTTCCTTTTTTCCTTCAGGACCTTAACAATCTGGTCAGTCTCAGCTTGCTTCGTTTTGAAATCCACCAAATATTTAATGGTTGTCTTGAGTACTGCTTGTGATCGTGCTGTTTGCTTCCTCAACATGTCAACTTCATCTCTAAGTGCAGAAGCAGAATCTCTTTCTACCACTAGTTTAGCCTCTAGAGCATCAGCAGTTGGCAATTCATAATGCACGATTGGGCCGGTGCCACTCCTGTGGGATGATGCAACGTCCATGGGACCTCGCTCTTTGATCTTGGGCTAACCTGTTTTGCCATTAAAGTTCCGATTGGATTCAGAAAAGTTGAAGTTAGCAAAACATCTCAACTGGGAGTTATAACAGCAAACCAGTTAAACAAACAAGGAATTAAAGAGTTTCAATTGGATGCTGAAAAGTAGTTATTAACATCATTGTAACCCGCTGTTGCAGCAGCAAAGTAGTTAAACAAACAAGTAGATATTTATGTTAAGGCAAACAGGTAATTCTTAACAGTAAGTATCAAACACATAGATAGGCGCGGTCTACAATATGATTAACAGGCTGTGCCATTATGTAATCAGTAGCAAACTAAATTAAGCCAAGCAACGTAATTGAACAATTTTGCAATAAGTGGCTAACTAAAATTCCGAGAAGCAGGTAACTGAACTTATGCTAGTTCTTTGTACAGGCACACTGCAACTTCTTTTTCGCTTACAAGGTTGTACGAAGGAGTCCATGGCATCAATTGCTTGGATACGCAGTCCCAATACTTCTTTCTTCCCACACTACATGGGTAAGTCGAATGGTTAATCTGGTAAGATGGTGCATCCTTGATATGTTATATGAGGACGTGTAGTCAGACTAGTTGTAGCCAAACACATCACACTGGCTTTTACTATATATTTCATGCGATTACTTTTGGCATATCGAGATCTAAGCAATCTACAATAGGATGAAAAGACTGGCATCCTTCACATTATTGGCGAACTCAGTTCATAGAAACAAGCAATTAACCATTCTGTGGGTAAATCAAAAGCGCCACTGGAATATTTTTCACTATCCAATCATACACGCAAAAAGGGGCAACGCCACCATAGGGGCTGGTATGGGCGGCCGCCTCAGGTGGCTGGAAAGTGTGCACCTAGTTTGAGTCGTCCAGGTTGGCCCACGCTAGTTTTGTTCATCCCAACGCACAAGCAGACAATGTAAAAAATGAAGAAAAATGTTTCAATTTGGATGGGCCAATAACATAAGTGCAAGGCGGGCCCTATAACAGGCTCGCGGCCCAAACGAGCGCCTCCCATATCGATCGACAGCAGGAAAAATCTCAATTCATTCGCTCCAGCCTCCAGTCTGGTTCGCTCCTAACCTAGCCGCCGCTGGACAGACCGACACAACACTTCCTCGCTCCCTCGTTGGAGGGCGGTCACCGGGCTTCAAGCGAACGGAAGGACAAGAAGATGAAGATCCAACCCAGGGTGTAGCCTGCGTGGGAGGCAGCGGCGGCAGCACGTGCATGGCATCGAGCTTGCACAAACGGACAGTCGCAGCTTGCAAGAGTAGCATGTGCAATGAGCAGGTACATCACATCCCTGATTATATCTAATTCAACTCTTCAATTTCTGGCCAATAGTTAAACCTGACGGTGTTGTAAAACTGCTTGTATGTAGGGAACCTATGAGAAAATGAAACCAATTTCTACTTATTTTATAACTCCCCCAACCAATACTGAACTAACTGAATCTGATGTATCTAATAAAGTTTCCGGTGCAAACATACAAGCTCATGTTGTTCTTGAGCCTGAAGTGTCCAATGAACAGACTGCTAATGAAGGATTTGATGCAAACATTTTACATGCTCCTGGTGATGAACATATAGTGTCTAATGAGGGATCTAATGCAAGCATTTTGCAAGCTCATTGAAGGATTTAGTGTCTAATGATGATCTACTATGTTGAGAGAGATAGAGATTTGCAGGCATTGATGACAAGCAAATTATAGTGCATTTTCATAGCTTGAGGAAACGTCGAGGCCATCTACCAGAAAGTTCCCATATCATGACAACATAGCATAAATACTTTTCTAATATGTTGTTTGAAACTATTGGCATACTTGTGCAGGATAGATATATTGATATGCAGTTTGCGCACTGGTTATACGTGCAATTACACTTCGATATTTTCAGCGAGAGAACGAATAATTCAAGTAGGTACAGACCATGTTTGTAGTCCTTGTACACCATGTTGCATTTTGTGTTTTTTGGTGCTTGCATCATTTAGTGTTTATAATCTGAACTACTTTGGATCATTAGCTGGTTTTCAAAGTGCATGTAGCTTCACATTTCTCAAGTTGTGTTGATTTCCAGAGTGCAAGTGCCTTCGTATTTTTTAAGTTAAATGTTCGCCCCTGGTAACTTGAATTAGTGGATCAGCCACTGCACACAAATCATACACGAATGCCAGTACGAATTAAATGAAATGCAGGGACTTACGCTAGCTCGTTGTATAGGCTCATTGCAGCTCTGCTTGCGCTTGGGATGTTCCATGTACAAGTCCATGTTACCACTTGCTTGGATGTGCAGGCCTTGTGCTCCTTGCATCCCCCTCTGCATTTTTGACACGACGAATGGTTGATCAAATAAGAGGAATCGACCTTGATGTTGTACCAGAGGACAGATACTTACAAGGTTATACCGGTGTGCAGGATGTGTACCAGATCCCGTAGCGCCGTCATGCTTTGCTAAAATAAGGATTTGCTTGTTTCAGATGATATCTGCAGAAGAAATAAGAGTTAAGGTCAGAGTTGCATAGGCGTGTAAGCTAAGAGAGCAGTGAAAGGATATCCAAACATCGTCGGAACAGTGCACAAGGGAGTGATGTGTGGATACCTAGTTCGGGCCGGCGTTTGGGCATGCTCGCCTAGCTAGAGTGCGGGTCACTTCAGAGCCGTTGAGGGTGATGTGCTGGCATTGGCTGGCCGCGCACGGATGCAGATCTTGAGTGGCAGCGGAGCGCTACGATGCGGTGGACGAGACCGTTGGTGAAGCCCCAACGGCCTCGGGGGCGGAGGTGCGACGGTGTGCTCGGTGAAGTAGCCCCGGTGAGCTGGGAGACGACGTTGGTGAAGCGCACCTGATGCGGTGGAACTCGGTGTCTGTGAGGCACGTCGGTTGCGGCGGCCGACGTTGTCGGTGGACCACCCGGTGCGGTGGACGAGGGCGTAGATGAGGTAGCTCCGGTGCGGTAGTGAAGCGCGACCGTCGTCTTCGTCGTCGTCGTCCGGCACAGAGGTGGGGAGCGATGGGGAAAGAGACGAGACGAGGGGCGATTCGAGGGTTGGCGGCGAATTAGGGATTTGAGCAATCTGGGCGCGGAAGGGGACGGTGGAGAAGAGAGATTTTGCAGGGCTGGAATCGGAGCCGCCAGATATTTCAATCTGAAACATGGAAGCGCGAACTTATATTGTCGTCGTCCTTTTGGGGGGTGGTTGGGTGCTACTCGTTCGTCCGACACACGCGACCACCCCGACAGGACTATGCTTCGGTGCCTTAAGGCACCTGCCTTTGTGTCCATGACATATGGGCCCAACAGGTGGCTGGCCCACATGTCAGTGAACCAAATGCAGTTGCCTTTAAGGCACCGAAGCAGCGTCCACCCCTACACGACCCTGGTTTGCCTGGTGCGCCTACATTTGAGAACGCAAACGAATCTTCTTTCATTTGCAAACAAATCTGTATGTATTACCATGCCCATGTATTCCTTGCAGTAATTAGTCATTCGAAACGAGATACTCCATCCGTTCACTTTTGTAAGTCGTTTCAGACAACTTAAAATGAATTGTTTTGCACATTGTTTGAAATGTCTTCAAGGTCTTATAAAAGTGAACAGAGGGAGTACTATAAATTAATTAATGAGGAGTTATTTGAAAAAAATTGAAACGGTACCCAAGCTAATGTGGATTAGAGTGTGTGTCACATAATTAGTTATTTGAATTAGAGTGTGTGTCACGTAGTTAGTTATTTGAATTAGAGTGTGTGTCACGTAGCGATCTCCAATTCTAACGTGGATTTCGCATTTCACTATATCCACGCTACTTTTTTAATACAAATTCATATGTATATGATGAACACCATGGTAGTGAGAAAACTTTTGGATGGATTCAAACATATGACCTACAAAATAGCACAACAAACTGAGTCAATGTCAACTTTTTGAAACTTAGTATGGCACGAATTCAAAATAATTACCCATATGCCTGGTCCTCGGTTCAAATCTTACAATGTACACCAAATTGAAACATTGATATTAATTCTCGTACTATGTACATTCAAATGTTGTTTTTAGCCCCCCCCCTCCCGCACAAACGCTACATACTTCCTGTATCGGTCAATCTTCCTCTCCTAACCACCTTAGGAAGCTATCGGTTTCCAACACACGTTCATTCTTTCTCTCCATGTTTCGATCTCTAAGTCTCTCAACTACACAACCCCTTCTTCCACTCTGTTACCAAATGTATTTACCTCACACACCCGCCATCGCACCCCATGCCGATCTCTCTCTCCCCCCTCTCCCTCTCACCCTCTCGCGCTAAATACATGCATTGCATATCTAGCCCCCCAACCTATCGTGCATGCGCACGCACGCACGTTGTATATCTAGGTCACTCCCTCGAGACTGTCTCACTCTTTCTTCCGCACGGCGGGCCACACTCGCTCAATCTCGCTCTCTTTATCTGAGTCTCATTTAACCTCATTTTCTTTCACACACAAATGATATATCTCCCTGTTCGGGCCTCGATCGACACACTCTATACTCTCTCACGCAGATTGTCTATCTAGGTCAGTCCATCCAAGCCGCCACCACTCTTTCGACCTCATGGTGGGACACGCCCACTCAATCTCTCTCTCTGTATGTCTCGATTGACCTCGCTCTTTGTCGGACAAAAACGATATATCACCATGTTTGAGCCCAATTCGACCTATTCACATTGTATACTCTCTCACGCACATCGTCTATCTAGGTCACTCTCTCCAACCCGTCTCACTCTTTTGATCGCATGGCAACCCTATGTGATCGGTTGACCTTTCTTCCTCCCACGCACAAAATATATCTACACGTCTATGACTGGATCATCTCTCAAGCTCTATCTTACAGCCCTCACCCTTGCCAAAAAGCTCAATCGGACAATATCTCTCCAGAGCATATATATTCGTTCAATGAATGTCGGACCACACTCACTTTGTCTCTCTATCTATATGTCTCTCGATTGACCTCGCTTTCTCACACCGTATCTTCCACGCGTTGAAGCTACTACCTCTCCATCCCTCGCAAAGCCGGAGCTATTTACATTGCAAGGGGCACTCCAACCTTGGATTAATTTGTGTAGGCATTTATTCCGGTCGGTTTAGATTATATTTTCGTAGCATTCGGCCCACAACTACTCCAATCACCGTAGCGGGTAATTAAGCTATGGGGAGCACCTAATATGAGTACCGGGGAGCCGTTGGATCGAAGATGCAGCGGCACACACGAGGCATGAATGTTTTATTTGCAAAAAAAAACTTTGGAGAGTTTGGAAATTGCGCATAATTACAAAGACTACTCCCAAGCCATTGGATCTCACTTCCAACGGTGTAAAAACTCGTATCACCATAGTATCTAAGCTGCGGGGTGGATGTGATATTCTATGCCGCTGTCATTTTTGTTCGTAAACTTGCAAAAAAACGTGTAACTCATGCCGTTACTAGTCTAACCGCGCAAAGTGTTTGTTCAAAAAAACCATCCTACACTGAAATATCGGAACAACACACGGGGGTCCCACTTGTCATTAATCAAATTTGGACCTAAAACTAACAAATCTGAAAGACGAGATTCGAACTGGCAACCTGGACTACAAAGCGTAAGTCGATAGCCTAAAAAAACGAATGGTTGTTGGTTTTGTCCCATAGCTTGATTTTATACAGTACTTGCGTTGAGTAGAGTAGAGGGAGTGCCTCGTCAACACGTGCATGGCCGTTATCTCACTTACTGGTGGGTCCCAGGTCTGCGATCTCAATCTCTCTTATCTCCATCATCTAACCTTTGCACGGGCACACATGAAGAGCGACGCTAGCTTGCCGTGGTGTTATTACAACTAAAAAAACTTGGAAAATAGAAGAATTGCCTAGAACAAGAGACATTGTGGCTGGTCGAGACGGAGCTAACCACATATATCCTCCGTGCCACGTTTGCATGATGAAGCTGTGTGGCTAGTGGGGTGTTTTCAACCGCCTGGCTGGGTCCTGAGGTCGAACCATAGGTACTACGTCTGATACAGTATATTTTTACATGCACATTTTTCCTCCGTGCCGAGACATGGCACACCCTACCGCGCGGTTTCGGGGTCCTCCCGGGTGGTGCACGCATATATTCTTCCTGACGTGGGATGCCCTACCGCGCGTTTTCTGGGTCCTCCTCGGTCGTAGCGCCGAAGCAAGTAAATGAGGGTCGTCAAATCATGAAAGACCACCTTTCCTGCCGAGTACATCAGTGAAGCACGGTGGCTAGCTAGTTGGGCTAGTTTGACCGATTAGCTAGGCCGCCGCCACATTTGTTTTTTCACCCCTTTTTTTATCTACTTGCCGGCAAGTAAATTTAAATATCCACCGCGGCATTGCTCTGGTGTTTGGGTGCGGCAGGATTTTTAATTTTTTTGATTGATGGGAGCAGGCGCGGTAGGATTTTTAATTTTTTCATTGACGGGAGTAGGCGCGGCAGCAATTAGTCACGATGACTACGCCTGTACCCACTGCTCCCTGATGTGAGAAGTCGTCGACTGGTGTTTTACTATGGTGAAAACCAAAAGATTCCCCGCTCCCTCCGCCTTCCCGTAGATTGCATTGCCTTTCAGGCATTTCGCCCCCTTTGCTTCCTCTCCCCATTTCTTCTACCTGGTGCCATGGCGGTGCAGCAGATCACGGAGTCCGAGGTGAGGCTCCTGACACAGGAGCTCCATGCCAAGGATGCGGAGCTCAGGGCCAAGGATGTGGAGCTCCGTGAGCTCAAGGAGGAGAGGAGTGCCATGCTCCTCCGTTATGTGCGGGAGTTCACGGAGCTTCAAAAGCGGCAGGCGTCCACCACAAAGATGCTCGAGGCGTCGGCGGCATTGCTGCAGAAAGCGGCAGATACGATAGGCCGTCAGGGGAGCCGGCTGGAGCGCGAGCGGGCCGATCGTGACGAGGTCCAGGATCGCCTCAGCCACTTGGTGAACCAAGTTGCCATGCACGTGTTGCGGCTGCGCGATGCCTACCGTCGTGCCAGCGTGACGATGCCGGCCGTCGGGCTAAACCCATTCGACCACCCGGTCAACTTCAACAAGCTGCGGCTTCCTGACCTGGTCTCCTTCTTCACCTATATCTCCGAGGAGTTGAGCCGTCTCTGCGCGATGGTGGGGTTGAGCTAGACAAGGAGGGGTTGCGGGCTGCCGTCGCCATTGCCGGGCGAATCCTTTCAGGGCTCCGTCACCGGAATCCATTCGTGCCATTGGACGCCCTCTTTGACGAGCTGGCTCCCGTCGACCGGCAGCGGGCTCTGGGGGCGGTTGCACCCTGCATCACCAACGTCGTGCGCCTCAATAAGCAGAGGGACCTCGGTGGTGTTTAGGCGCCCTCTGCATGGGCATGTCCATGTCTTGGCGCAACATGACCATTGGATCAAACTCAGACGGTGCAGATCAGTCACTATAACACAAAGCATGTGGGTGTGTTTGGTTGCATTCTCATCTCAATATAGTTGTTTCCTCTTCGGGTATTTTTTTCAACCTACTAGTGTGGACTCATGCACCCTTCATGCACTCTACCAAACACCCAAAAGTGGGTCGAGAAGGGAACTTTTGCTCCCATCCCGTGCACCCTTCATACACCCTGCCTAACACTATTCGTGCTTCATATGGTTCATGTTTCGTGGAGTACTGTAGCACCGTACTCTCCGTGCGCTATGGACCTAGTTATGTTAACATTGATCTCACCGTTCATTCTCGACCGGACAGTCGAAAAAGCGGTACTATGTTAGTTGACATGCGCACAACATCATTTGTTATCATCATATCTTACTACACTAGCAACAAGATTGTGTAGTACTGACATATGAACCACTGCACATGCCTAGTAGTAGGAGCACTGTGTATGTTCAAGTGGCTGCCGTATTTTGCACTCCTCCGTCGTAAGAGTGGAAACGCTTGTTGTAATCATTTTTTTCTTCTGAAAAACAGTGGACACGCTCTACCGTGCGGATCCTCCTCCAGCCATGCACTAAATTACTCACTTTCGCCGACGTGTGGGACAGCCAGCATCGGGGTCCACCAGCCATGCACTAAATTACTCTATAGTAGAGTGACGGTAAACTATCCCGATCGAAGCGCCGCAGTAATGCCCAATGAGCCGTCAAATCACAAAACCCCCTCCTTTCCAGCAGTAAGTTGGACGGACGAAGCAACCATCATTTCACTCTTCTCTCTCAGCTTCCTCTCTACCCGACCCTCGCTTCTGCCTCATCTTGTTCCTCATTTCTTCAAGAAAACCCCGACCTGCTTCTGCCATTGTTCTTCTCTCCCAAAGAAGGAAAGGTGAGCGCATCAATGCTGTTGATTCTGGCCAAGGCCCGGCCTTGCAACCCCGATACTGATCCTATAACTCCCTCTCTTTTCTTCTTTTGGGTTTGTGATTATGGTTTCTTTTCTTCTATTTCTATTTGACAGTTTCTTGATGGACGCTGGAGCACCTGCCGAAGTGATGTCTATGGCTCCGGCCAAAACCGTCGAGGCTCATGGTACGAAGAAGCGCAAGCACCCTGCCGAGACTACTGCAGACAAGCTCAAAGCCATCGCCCTGTCCAAGCCCCCCTCTCCGGGATCCCTCATTAAGCAAGTCCAGGTAATATCTCTTCTTGACGATCTTTTTTTCGATCTTGATCGTGTTTTTTCATCTAACACGCAGTACTAGTACTAGTAGTACAACTTTCTGGGTGATATTGCATGTGATTTTGTTGTGCCAAATCACGGTTCTAAATTCCTCTTTTGACCAAAACATGCAAGAGGTTGACACTGATTTCTTATAGATTACTTTCAACTACTCCCTCTGTCCCAAATTTCTTGTCTTAGATTTGTCTAAATATGGATGTATCTAATACTAAAATGTGACTTGATACATCCGTATCTAGACAAATCTAAGACAAGAATTTTGGGACGGAGGGAGTACTTTATGAACATCAACGCTACCTTTTAAGAGGGTATATTTGCCTCAGTAACTTGTGTTATGGATATTGCATGTAATCCCTCTGCTCTCATGCCTTTGAAGACATGTTCTAGTGTCTTTGTTCACTCATTTTTGTGCGTAGTCATATATGGAGTATAATGTCGAAAATCATCTTATATTTCTGAATGGAGGTAGTAATAAAATATGGTTTCTATTTGAATTAGAACCGGTTCCGCGGTGGAGATGAAGTTCTCAAAGTCATGCCGTGTGAACTGGAAGACCTTATGATGAGTTCTACTGCTGAACTATCCAGCTGTTGTGTCCTTGTTGCCACGTGTCCTGAACTAGTGTTTTCCTGTAGCATTGTTGTCAGGCGTGTTCTCGAGGCTGTACTTGACCACAACAATTTCCTGGTTGTGCCTTCGATTACGAAGGGTGTGGTTCTTGTAAAGCTTCCCAACAAATCTGATGCGGCCTGTCTTCATCATCATGTTTATGAGTGGAAAGATCACTCTGTTAGGTTCTCCAAGGTTGACAAGATGGTGATGGTGCATGTAGAAATCTCACACGAAGTCCATGGCCTAGTCAGTTATGCGGGGTTCATCCCGTAGGTCGGTGGCAAAAAATAGTCTGCAGAGTTTAGTTGGTGCAACTTTGCTTGTCTGTAGTAAGTACTATTGTTCAGTACTTGATTTGTGTTTGTGAACCCTGTATTGTTTATTAGTACTGCCGCTTTTGGTGTGTGGTCAGTCCTGAGAACGGTCTATGTTAATGTCTGTCCACTCAATTCAGTCTGTATATTTTAAAGTATCCATATCATATTTTTTGTGAGGACGTTCTATCAATTATGGTTACACTCCAATATCTGTATGCATTGCAGGGTTTATCGCACCCACCAGGATTTCTAGCCCCATGGATGTTCGGTCCATACGATTTGTCACGACCTTTGGACTGTCCTGCTTGTGGGAGTAGGCGTGGCCCCTGCATGCCACACGTAGTTGGACGCTCAATCTTCTGTTTAGTACTTCAACATAGTGATTTCCTGGTAAGGATTCACTCGTGTCACATCAAGTAAATCTTATTGATTTACTGTCTAAATCTTATTGATTTAATGTCATGTTTTCTTTCTTTTCCTGCAATTTTACTATGCAGGTTTTGCCATGTGACATTCATCACAGAATAAACCGTTTGGTTTGCTCTACGATGGCTATTTTTGTAGGTTTCACTTCTTATGTCGTGTCAGTAATGAAGGCACTGTCCATCACTTATATTACTGGAAAAAATTGGATCAGTCTGTTGTCTGAGTACAAGCTGAATCCCTATGATGAACTGCAGTTTGGTTTAACAAAAACGCCACAATTAGTCCTTCTCACGTTTAAAAGAAATGAAGAAAAAGACTGGATCACGGTCACAGATCCTAGTCAAGTTAGAAAGCTGATCATAGCAGACCAGACACGATCGCCGCTGTCTCGCACAGATCGAGCACCGGCAGTTGCTCTAGCATTGACAGCGGCAGCAGCTCAGTCTGATCCAGCTGAGGATTGGGCACCGACCGCGTCAGCGGATCAGTCTGATCTACCGGAGGATCGGGCATCGACACCGGCACCTGCTCCAACACCGACACCAGTTCTACAAGGAGCGCCATCTCCGGCAGCAGCAGCGGCTTAGGCACCTGCACCAACACTTGCACTTGCATCTTCTCCGGCCCGTGCAGTTGCACCGGCAATAGACTGGGCTGCAGTTCGCACTTCATATACCAAAGTCCTTACAAAAACCGACATGTCCACCTTCTTGGTAAGCATTGGCCGCCCAAGTGCTTTGTTCTTTTTTATTTCGATGTTGTTTCACATGATTCACTGTATTGATCTAACTGTTTGGGTATGTCTTCTTGTTTGCAAACAGAGAATTTCTAGAGCAACGAGGGAGTCGTTCAACAATTCGGGCGACCGCGGCCAAGTTTCTCTTACCATGCGCAGCCTTGGTGTGAATGAACCTGCTCAATATACCGTAAGTACAAAGGATGGTCGCATGATGATTGATGCTAAAGGATGGTCAAGGTTCAAATCTAAATCATATCTTGCGGTAGGGGATGATGTCAAAATCGAACTTTCTCGGCAAAGAGAGCTGGTCCAAATCAACTTTGAAATTCTTCAGTAGCAGCACGCAACTGCCGAACTGATCTATCCTCCGAGAGATTTTGATGTAATAATCTGGCATGGTGAAACAAGTGTCATGTGTGTATAAGTAGTACGACAGTATTATTTATCACATGGTATATCGTTGATAGAATTGCAACTCTGATTGCTGGTTAGGAACTGTCGTTTGATTTCATTTCAACAGTTGCCATGCTTTATTCAATTTTGTGTATTCGCCTTGCGACAACATCTAAAACCAGCGCCGTACCGATCACTTGCAATATGAAAAGCGCTGAGGTAGAACACATGGCCCCCCAAACATGCAGGGTCGGCCTGCGGCCCAAAGTCCAGAACCGTGAGCCTATTTGAGTATTATATTCTTAGCTGAACCCCCATAATGCCTGTGCGTTGCAGAGGGAGTATATTTCTCGGCAAGGTGAGCCTGTGATATAAAAGATTTGTATATTTCTTTATAGAGGGAGTATCTCTCTATCAAAAAATATATTTATGTGTAACTAGTTACTCCTGTCTTTCTACTTCCTTTCGCTGATATGTGGGGCAACCGGCAACGGGGTCCACGTGCCATATGCACAAATTAGAGTGCACAACTTCACGGTAGACACACCCCGGTTGTAGCGCCGCAGTAATGCCCAATGAGCCGTCAAATCACAACCCCCTTTCCAGCTTTAGCAGTAAGCTGGACGGACGAAGCGGCAATATTTCATTGGGCCTGAATCCTCTTCTCCCTCGTCTGCTTGTTCAGAGAAAAACCCCTCTCGATGATTGCATAGGGTTTTCTCATGGAGAACCAGGTACGAATTCTTCATCCATCCCCGATAAACCCAAGTCCCTTGGTCGCAGGTAATCCTAGGATGGCAGCCGCCGCCGTTGATGCATTTTTCTTCCTACTGAATCTAGTGTGTTTCAATTGAAGTGCCCAAAGTGCGAGTACCCTACAGGTTTCTGCGCCCTCGGCGAGACGCCACACTTGTTCCTTCTCATCCTAACACAACATTTTGAAACGCGCACAGTATGTTCTAGAATCCTCTTTTCTATCCGGGAGGGTGGGGTTTTTTTGAACATGCTGTGTTCTCATATTATTTTTCTTGCAGTGTATTATTTGCTCTGCCAGAACACATGTACTCAAGATGCTCGGCCTTGCCATAACTGAATACACTAGTTTAATGGTCAAAGTGAAGACAAGCCATGGATATAAGTTCCGAGTTGGGTTCATGAACCAAGAACATCGCTGCTTTTTTATGGCCGAACTTGGATAAACTTTCTCAAGTGTTACGGACTGAAAGTTGGCGCACGAATGTTGATGGAAATAGCAGAACCTGGTCTCATCTTCACTGCGATCTTCCACCCCGACGTCGTTCCAATTGTTCATCCATGTTAGTTTTGTATCTGGTTCTTGCTTGTTGCCTCGATTACTTCTTAATCCACCAATTCTGTCTAACTAATCACAATTTAACTTTAGAAGTAGCAACGAATCTCTCACGAAGATGCTACTTCTAACTAATATTTTCTTATAATTGGTGGCACGTGTAGGTTTTTCAGAGTTAAGCAGTCTGCTTGTTTGTTACTCTGTAATAACTCGGCCGTTACTAATGGCACTGAAGTTGACTGGATCGACATCCACAAGTTCCTACACTTTATTGATCGTCTTGAGGTCCTTGTGGGGTGTTTCAATGGTGGAAGGCCACGTGGGATATGTGTGCCACTGCTGCACTCGTTGAACAGGTCCAACTGTGTCGAGAAACTTATGGTACGAGCTATTTTCTGTTATATATGTTGTTCATAAACTATTGCTTATACACAGTTTTACAGCTGTGATCTTCTTGAAACAGGAACTGCCGAGTTCTATTGTTCCTATACAAATGCCTGACCATGGTAGGGTCAGACTTGCGCTTGGTCAACAACATGATGTTTATGTCGACCTACTCAATTCCCCTTGGAGGTGAAAAGATACTTATTCATGGGTGGTCTCAAATAATGAAGGCACGTCCATCTTGGAGAATAGGACAGAAGATTATGTTCATGCTTTTCCATGGCTCTAAAGCGAATATCCTGTTTATTGACCACGTTGCGAGATGAAGCCGATTTCAGAAGGTTGTGGATGCGCGGGGTGGCGCCTGGGCCTTGTCCTGGGGCTTGGCGGCCTCACCCTTTTGGTTAACTGTAGGCAAAGTAGCACTGTCCGAGGCGTGCTTTGTATGGTTGAACCTGTATAAGTACTCATACTGTTTTCAGCTTTGGTTGTTAAGTGCCCCTGCTGGTTTCAGTTAAGGTTGTTAAGTACTCCTACTGCTTTTATAGTCTGTCGTGTTTCTTCAGTCCTGTCTTCCTCCAGCCGCCAAAACCAAACCAGCGCCGGCGGGGCCGCCTGCTTCCGCCTCCCACGGCTGGCTGCGCCTCAGTGCACGCATCGCTGCCCCACCGTCTCCTAAATCGTTAACGCCGACGTCCTCCGCGCGCTTTGGTGCGCTCGCCGCGGCGCCGCCCTCTCGCGTTGTCAACATGGTCAACAAACAACAGGAATCGGCAGAAGTACATGGAGAGGATGACAGTAGGGGCCCACCACGTCAGCGTATGGAAAAATAAAATGCTTCCTCCTAGTGTTTTCCTGACATCTGGGACCCACGACATTGTGAGCGTATATAGTCAATAGACAAGAGAACAGCACAAGATCGGCTGACACCTGGGACGTAGCTACTCGAGCTGTATTTTTTTTGTTTGGTATTGTTGAGACGGAGCAGGGTTTGAACTGGGCTGTGGCCCGTCTAGCACAGGCTTATATTTTATGTTCACCATGTGACCAGCCCAGCTATTTTTTCTTTGTGAAAATGAGCCCAGTTTATTTTTTCTAAAGAATACCCAATCCAGGCCTACTTATTTTTCTACGCCCTGATGGGCTACAACTCTTTCAAGACGCCTGCAAATCTTGAAAGTAATATGAAATGGGTTGTAAATATAAAAACAGATGACAAATTGGCAATTACTTTATAATTTCTGAATTTTATTACATTTTCAGATTCCTATTTCACTGGGCATTAACCTAATTTAAATATATCTTCAAAGTACTTTAAATCTGGCTGGACATTCGGTACTAAAAATAGTTTGGAACCCACAGAAATATGCGAAATTGGCCCTGGCCAACCAAAAAAACGACTGCAATAAATTGCATAAGAAGTTGCCATGAGCTATATATAAATTATTAAAAAAAGAGGGAGTGGTCTGACTTGTGGGCCTGTTTAGTTGACACGTATGCAAGATTTTTTTAGTTATTATATACGTCAACAAATGATTCTAGCAGACATAACCATTGGATGTCAATCCAACGGTCATCGTGTTTCTTCAATCTTTGATCTTCTTGCTCCAGCCGTCAAAGCAGCGCCGGCGGGACCACCTACTCCCGCCTCCCGTGGCCAGCTATGCTGCCATGCAGGCCTCAGCGCCCCCTACTACTCCCACCGCTGGCCAGGGCATCCCTCTACTCACCCACACCCCCTGTTATTCTGCGGTGACGGCAGCCTCACACCGCAGCCAAACCGGTGAACCCTCGTACTCCTCTCCGCGTGGGCATCCACTGCCGCGTCTTCCCCGGCTCCGCGTCATCCCCTTCCTATGCCTCGCCGTCGTCCACCGCCGTGGTGCTCTCGACGCGGCGTGGTCAATGTGGTCAACGACCGACTTCCATCGGAAGAGTACTGTACGTGGAGAGGCTGACAGCTGGGTCCACGACAGCCGCAAGGAAGTGCCTCCTTATTACGCGGAAAATAATTATTCCTCCACCTGACAGCGGGGACCCACCGGACGGGCCACCAGTATTTTGCGAAAAAAATCGTTTCCCCTTGAGCGCTGGGACCCACCGGACGGGCCACCGTATTTCGCGAAAAAAAACATTCCCCCCGCTGTCAGCTCGGACCCACTGGAAGTGCCTCCTTATTACGCACAAAAAAATGAATACTCCCCCGGCTAGCTGGGACCCACCTTGGTGGGAGGCTGACTTGTGGGCCTACTAAGTTGACGGGGACGAAGGGCTTTGTCAACTTAGTCAATATGAACGATTCTAGCTCCAGTGACCGTATGATGTCCATCCAACGGCCGTAGTGCTTCTTCAACCTCTGGTCTTCTTGCTCCAGCCGCCCAAAGCAGCGCCGGTCGTGCCGCATGCTCCTGCCTCCCGTGGCCGGCTGTGCTGCCACGGAGGCCTCACCGCCCCCCTACTATTCCCACTGCTGGCCAGGCCCTGCGGTGACGGCAGCCTCACACCACAGCCAAACCAGTGAACCGGCTTCCACTGCCGCGTCTTCCCCGGCTCCGCGTCGTCCCCTTCCTAGGCCTCGTCGTCATCCACCGCCGTGGTGTTCTCGGCGCAGCGTGGTCAATGTGGTCAACGACCGACTTCCATCGGAAGAGTACTGTGCGTGGAGACGCTGACAGCTGGGTCCACGGCCGCAGCAAGGAAGTGCCTCCTTATTACACGCAAAATAATTATTCCTCCACCTGACAGCAGGGACCCACCGGACTGGCCACCGTATTTCGCAAAAAAAACGTTTGCCCCTAACTGCTGGGACCCACCAGCTACATCTTCGCACGCAAGGAAGTGCCTAACAGTCGGGACCCACCTGGTCGAAGCGTACATAGCATTGTCATTCTGGTCGCGAACGTGTACGTACATATATACTGGTGGATGTAGAGGCGTGCATGTGTCGTAGTAGAGGCGCGCACGTAGCATGTACACGTACGTACAGCGGCCAGGGTGCAAGAAAGAAAATACGGCCACGTATGTGTACATATGGGCGGGGTCTCGAACGCCTACTCGCGCATACGTACGGCCAGGGCTCGTGTACATGGCTGGGTCGGAACGGAGAAACAACGTCGTCGTCGTGTTCATGGGAAGGCAACGGAATGCGTCGTGTTCATGGGGAGGCAACAAAATGTGTCGCGTTCATCGGGAGGGCTTGGATGGAATAGGCGGTGGAAACGAGGCCTGGCATACCGCAGAACGGAGGAAACGGCCTTGTGTTCGACCGGCCACGTTCGAAACGGGATCCTGTTGATCGGGAGGGGTCTGGCGTACCGCAAAATGGACGAAACGGACCTCCTACGGTCGAAATGGGGGTCCTGTTCATCAGGAGGGGTGTGGCGTACCGCAAAACGGAGGAAACAGACTTGTGTTGGAGCGCTTCGGTCGAAACGGGGGTCGTGTTCATCGGGAGGGGTGTGGCGTACCACAAAACAGGACTCCACGGGATACTGTTCATCTCCACCGCCGACCCCCTCCAGCCTCCACGAGCTACTGTTCATCCACAGTCGACCTCCTCCAGCCTCCACCTGCGACTATTCATCCACGGGCTCCTGTTCATCCAGCCTCCACCGCGCGCTACTCCACCGGCTACTGTTCAACCAGCCCTCTCCACGGGCTCCTGTTCAACCACCCCTCCACGGGCTACAGTTCATCCTGCCCTCCACCGTCAACTGTTCATCCTGCCCTCCACGGGGTGGTCCTGTTCATCCAGCCCTCCACGGGGTCCTGTTCATCCAGCCCCAACCGGCTTGATCGATCAGGGTCCTGTTCATCCAGAGGCAACACCACGGGGTCCTGTTCATCCATCCACCCCACCGGGAACTGTTCATCCAAACCCCCCCCCCATCCAGAGGCAGCATCGATCGGCTTCAGTTAGCAGCAGTAGCGAAGGAATCGCTCGATCGGGTTCAGTTAACAGCCATCGATCGATCGCTTGGGTTCAGTAACGCGTAGCCTGCAGTGCAATCGCTCGGGTTTAGTTAGAGCCCAACGCCTTGCTCAGGTTCAGTTAGAGCCAACGCCTCGCACACACACGCGCGTACGTGTATGAGAGAAGCGCGCATCGCTCAGCCCCCGACCCCCCATCGTAACCGGGAACTCCTCGAAATTTTCCTCGCCCTCGCTTCTACCACGGTTTTTTCCGTCATGGACGGCTCAAAGAATGTCATGCAGCTGCGTCTCCGGCCCGTCCAGGACAAAAAGCCCATTTTCTGTCATGATTTTTTGTCATAGAAGTAGGAGCCCACCACATCTATGATGATACCGGGTTTTGTCACAATTATCGTCATAGAAGTGTCATATGTATGATAGAAATTTTTTTCGTTCGGCCCAAAATGTCATGGATGTGTCTTTTTTTTGTAGTGGTGACCGATGCATGCTTCTACTATTACTACTATATGGTGCAAAACTACTCTGATGCAACCATGCAGGTAATACATTATAACCCAAGTCCAATAATGCTTGCCTTAACCAAAGTAATCAGCAAGAGGTTCTTCAAAAACTCCCGATATAGTCCCCCTCTTCGTTTTCTGAAAATAGAAGTCCAAATTCAACTTTTTTGCAACCGCACAAAAAGTTGTCCCAAACTATTTTTAAATAAATACTAAAATAAACTAGAGTGAAAAACAAGAATTTCAGAAAAAAGAAACAATTGAAACTGATCTGTGGTCTAAAAGTTATTAAGGATTCAAAACCAGGGACCTCTTTGTAACAAAATAATTGCCAGCGGGTCCCTGTGATAATAAGTGAAAACGCCTCGGCCAGAAATATGCTTCCCAGAGAAAAAAGCGTAAACCAGAAAAAGATGCTTTCGAAAATAACAGAAAAGAACAGAATACTGACGGGTGGGCCCCACCCGTCAGGTTTGAAATTCAAACGCGCTTTACGCACGCGTGTACAGAGGGGAGGCGGTGGTCACCGGCGGCGATCGTCGGTGTTTCAGGAGGTGGTGATGGTCGGGACGTGTTCGGGGTAGCGCCCCGCATCGATGGTTGGTGGTGGTGATCGTGCTGATCGGGGAGGGTGGCGGCGGATCGGTAGTCGGAGCCGGGGGAGAAGACCTTCTCGAGGTCGTGGTGATGTGTGGGAGGTAGATTGGTATGTTGGTGGAGTGGTTTGGGTGATGAACGAGGCTCGGGGTGGCCTTTTATAGGAGGTCTGAGCAGGTCAGTGCCGGAGTGGATCACGCCGGAGTTATTCCGGCCGATGAGGTAGGTTTGGACGGCGGTCAGGGGCGGTGAGGAGTGGATGAGGTCGAGGGAATACTCCAGAAGCAGTAACGTGGGCGGATCTGAGTCCTACGGCCTTATCCACGACGAGGTGTCCGCGCGGGTGTGGCGGCGGCGATCGGCTCCGGTGACTACCAGCCAGGCGCGGGGCGGTTTGGGCGGTGGGTCAACGCCGCAGAAGAGGTACCGTGTGGAGAGGTGGTAGGCAGGGGAGCAGTAGGGGAGTCAAGGTGCTGGTCGGCGAGCTGATCCGCTCGGCCGCTGCTGCCGAGGGCGGTGGCAGGTGCACCGGCCAGCCACTATGTTGGTCGGTGGTGAGGCACTGACTAGAGGGGTCCGGGCATCTCATTTATGCCTCAGGTAGACGATACCGCACGGGGAAGTGGAAGAGGAGAAGTGCACAACATCGATCTCCCTCTAGCTCTGAACTTTTGTTACCTCTGATTTTTACTGAAACTTTTTGACAGTGGTGAACAATGCACGGCAGGTGTTTGATAAAATGTTAGAGAGCTCTAGACATTTTAGAAAAATTTGAGAATATTTGTGGTGATGTTTCTGTGCGTAAGAGAGTGTCTGGACAAATTTCAGAACTTTTGGAGCAAGGAAAATTGGGTTTCGACCATGAAATGTGAATCCGGTCCAAATTTGAATTCCATGGAATTTGAAAATTTTGAACTGTGGAACCCCATTTATTTTGGTGAAATGGGGTGTGGGTACTATCTAGTTTCTGGTGTAATTTTTGTGGATGTAGAGGAGTCACCTAGAATGTGGCTCCTTTGTAAACTAAAGAAACCATGATAAATATAAATTCCACCTTGGGAATTCATTAAATATGAGGAAAAATATTTTTGTGGAGAAGTGAGGTGTTGGACACTATCCTATAAAGTGAGGAAGACTAGGATTGGAATTTAGAGTGATAGAATAGACTTTTGGGATGAGTTAGAAGTGTTTGAAAAGAGTGAAGTGACCAAATCCTTGGAATATTTTTAAATGGCACAAAAATTCTTCTAACCTAAGAAATGCTTTTGATATTAGACAAAATAACCAAACCAAAGACTCATCCGAATAAATAAACCATTTTGAAAATAAAATTTAAAAACAAAGGGATAATTTTGGGGTGTTACAACACCTACCCCTCTTAAGAAAAATCTCGTCCCCGAGATTTCAGCTGTCCCTCAAACAGGTATGGATATTTAGTCCTGAGGTGATCCTCTCTTTCCCAAGTTGCTTCTTCCTCGGTATGATTACTCGACTAAACCTTATAAAAAATTCACGCTCTGTTGGGTCCTCCGTTCACACTCCTCCAAGATTTTTATCGGGCGCTCCTTATATGTAAGGTCTGGTTGAAGATCCAGGTCCTGGTGTTGGACTTGTTTGTACGAGTTGCTAACACATCTCCGTGAAAGTGCAACTATCCCTAGGTGGTTTTGGTAATTCATAACAACATATAGCTCACTGAGCTAATGCTATTCCAAGATGACTATTTCAGGAAAGCTTAATGATTGGCATGGCATGGATGTGAAAGTGGAACCCTCAAAATGCTAAGGACAAAGGATTGGCTCAAGCTCAAAAGCTCAAGACTCTTCATTTTATATTTTAGAGATCCAAGATCACATTGAGTCTTTAGGAAAAGCCAATACTATCAAGGAGGGATGAGGTGTTGCTTAATGAGCCTCTTGCTTCATGTGCTTAATGATATGCTCCAAAACCCTCAACTACTTTCCCATATCCACATATGACCTAAACCCTAAGCCAAACTCGGTCATATCGATTCTTTCTATCCGGCGCCACCGAGTTTCACTTGTCATAAGCCACTGCCAAACCCTAGCAATTCGGTTCTACCGATAGGGATCTTGGTCTCACCGAGATGGGATTGCAAACTCTCTGTTTCCCTTTCGTAACTTTTTGGTCTCACCGAAAGAGCGAATCGGTCCCACCGAGATTGCAATGTAAATTCAGTGTTTCCTTTTTGTAACTTTTCGGTCTCACCGAAAGAGCAAATCGGTCCCACCGAGTTTGCCTGACCAACTCTCTGGTTAGCTAATTACCAAAATCGGTCTCACCGAGATTACGTTATGCCCAAACCCTAACCATATCGGTCCTACCGAGTTGCATGTCAGTCCCACCGAAAATCTCTAACGGTCACTAGGTTTACATTTTCGGTCCGACCGAGTTTGTTGATTCGGTCCCACCGAGATTGGAAAACTGTGTGTAACGGTTGGATTTTGTGTGGAGGCTATATATACCCCTCCACCTCCTCTTCATTCGTGGAGAGAGCCATCAGAACACATACACAATTCCAACTCATATGTTCTGAGAGAGAACCACCTACTCATGTGTTGAGACCAAGATATTCCATTCCTACCATATGAATCTTGATCTCTAGCCTTCCCCAAGTTGCTTTCCACTCAAATCTTCTTTCCACAAAATCCAAATCCTATGAGAGAGATTTGAGTGTTGGGGAGACTATCATTTGAAGCACAAGAGCAAGGAGTTCATTACCTACACACCATTTGTTACTTCTTGGAGAGTGGTGTCTCCTAGATTGGCTAGGTGTCACTTGGGAGCCTCCGACAAGATTGTGGAGTTGAACCAAGGAGTTTGTAAGGGCAAGGAGATCGCCTACTTGTGAAGATCTACCGCTAGTGAGGCAAGTCCTTCGTGGGCGATGGCCATGGTGGGATAGACAAGGTTGCTTCTTCGTGGACCCTTTGTGGGTGGTTGCTTCTTCGTGGACCCTTCGTGGGTGGAGCCCTTCGTGGACTCGCGCAACCATTACCCTTTGTGGGTGGAGCCCTCCGTGGACTCGCGCAACCGTTACCCTTCGTGGGTTGAAGTCTCCATCAACGTGGATGTAGGATAGCACCACCTATCCGAACCACGGGAAAAACATCCGTGTCTCCAATTGCGTTTGAATTCTCCAAACCCTTCCCTTTACATTCTTGCAAGTTGCATGCTTTACTTTCCGCTGCCAATATACTCTTTGCATGCTTGCTTGAATTGTGGGATGATTGCTTGACTTGTCCTACAATAGCTAAAATCTGCCAAGAACTAAAATTGGGAAAAGGTTAAGTTTTTATTTGGTCAAGTAGTCTAATCACCCCCCCCTCTAGACATACTTTCGATCCTACAAGTGGTATCAGAGCTTTGGTCTCCATTTGCTTTGATCTCCATAGCTTTTGGTGGTCATAGCCTTGGTTTCACAACCTAGGAGAGTATGGCATCTAGCGAGGGAAATTATCACCGTAGAGGTCCTTACTTTGATGGTACTAATTTTGCTAGTTGGAAGCATAAAATGAAAATGCATATTCTTGGAGATAACCCCGCCGTTTGGGCTATTGTGTGTGTTGGTTTGCAAGGTGACTTCTTTGATGGGAAAGAACCAAACCGTGAAGCTACCGTGGATGAGTTGAAGATGTTGCAATACAATGCTCAAGCTTGTGATATTCTCTTCAACGGATTGTGCCCCAAAGAATTCAACAAAATCAGCCGTCTTGAGAATGCAAAGGAAATTTGGGACACTTTGATTGATATGCACGAAGGTACCGACTCCGTCAAGGAATCCAAGTTGGATGTGCTTCAAAGTCAACTTGACAAGTTCAAAATGAAGGATGGTGAAGGTGTCGCTGAAATGTACTCTAGGCTTGCTCTCATCACAAATGAGCTTGCCGGCTTAGGAAGCGAAGAGATGACCGATAGATTCATCATCAAGAAGATTCTAAGAGCCTTGGATGGAAAATATGATACCGTGTGCACATTGATCCAAATGATGCCCAATTACAAAGATCTCAAGCCAACGGAGGTGATTGGAAGAATTGTTGCTCATGAGATGTCACTTAAGGATAAAGAGGAACTTCACAACAAATCAAGTGGTGCCTACAAAGCCTCATGTGAAGTCCCTACATCATCAAGTGAGAAACAAAACTTCAATGAAGAATTGAGCTTAATGGTGAAGAACTTCAACAAGTTCTACAAGAGTAGAAGCAAAGATAGAAGCTTCAAGTCAAGGTCCTACAATGACAAAAGATCTTCTAGTCGAGAGCGAAACTGCTACAGTTGTGGAAGACCCGGACACTATTCCAATGAGTGTACGGCTCCCTACAATAGAAGAGAAGATTCTCCAAAAAGAAGAAGCAAAGAATCACCACCAAGAGAGAGAAGGAGTAGAGATGATCGTTATGAACGAAGATACTCACGGAGAAGCAAGGATTCGGAAAGGAAGGAAAAATCATCAAGGAGCTACACGAAACGAAGACATCAAGCTCATGTTGGTGAATGGGTATCCGGCTCCGACTCCGACAGCCACTCCGAGAGAAGTTATCACTCCGACTCCGAAGATACTCAAGATGAAGGTGTTGCAGGTCTAGCACTTGTGTCAACCAACTCCTACGACATATTTGACTCACCAAATGAAGGAATTGGAAAATGCTTCATGGCCAAAGGTCCTAAGGTAACACACCCCGAGTATGTTGATTTCAATAGTGATGAAGATGACTTGTTAGGTGATGATTTGCTTGTTGACAACTCTAGTGATGAATACTATGATGAAACGTCAATTAATCATGCTAATCAAGATAAAACGAATGACAATGATAAGGAGAAGATTGAGGCTCTAACTAAAGAACTAAACACTCTTAAGTTAGCTCATGAAACTATCTTCGAAGATCATCGAGAACTTTTAAGAGCTCATGAGAAATTACGCTTTGAAAAGCTCAATCTTGAGCAAGAGCATGAGTTCTTAAAAGCAATCAATGATGATCTCTGCAAGAAAAGTTCTTCTTACATTGCCAAGCGTTTACTCTTACCCACTTACATGCCTCAAGTCAAGTCTAGTAACAAGAACAAGAAAGATTCTTCCTCTAGCAGTAACAATGATCATGCTAAATCCAATATTGTTGCTTCTAGTAGTTCTCTTGATTCCACTAATGATTCTCTTAGCCAAGTTACACTTGAGCAATAAAATAGCTTATTGAAGGGAATTATAGAGAAAGGAGTGTACAAAAGCCTTGCCGGGAGTAAGCAATTCGAGGAAATTGTGCGGAAGCAAGGAATGCACCGGAAGAATCAAGGTGTTGGTTTTGAACGAAAGTTCAATGCTAATGGAGTTGAGTGGGAAGAAGATCAATACCCCAAGACAAAGTTTGTTCCTCAACAAGAGAAGTATGATACTTCTTTCAAGGGGACACAAGCTCAAGATGATCTTCCACCACAAGACTACAAGCAAAAAGGCAAGGACAAGCTTCAAGAGGAAATTGATGCATTTGAAGAAGCTCCTAAGACCTTAGTCAAGTGGATTCCCAAGACTACTTCAAGTTCCACTTCATCAAGTACGACTACAACTCCAAGGATTCCCATCAAGATGGTGTGGATCCAAAAGAAGAAGAACTAGAGATTTATTGAGGGTGACTCCGCCAACATACTTCACTCTTATCATTTTGGCAAGAACAAGTGCAATCAACTTCCACATCTTGCACTAGTTCAAGGAGTCACAAACCCTCTTGTTGGTAAGACAAGGGACAAGGTAACCTAAAAGTTTTCATGGACATCATCTTGTGTGTGCATCACTCTATGTCTATGGATATCCTTTTTTGTTCCTTGTGGGACTAACCCATGTAGGTATTGAAAGTGCAATTCACTCAAATGGATAGCTCCAAGTGATCTACATCAACATTGAGCATCCACATCTTCAACATCTACATGAAGTCATCATCGACAAAACCCGAGGTTAGTTCATCCCTCTAAGGGGGGATATCACATCTAGGGGGAGCTTTACTCTAAGACTTGAGCTAAAGCAACTCTAAAGATGTGAACACAACAATGCTTTATGTAAAAGTGGTAACCCCACTTGAGCTTAAACGATGAGTATGACCTATGATCAAGTGTTCTCACTTGACTCCTAAGTCAATATACTCATATATAGATGACCTGGTCATCGCAAATTGCTTGGTAGATGCTAGAATTGGTTGTGCATGCCTTGTCACATATTTCATTTGCCATCTTATTGTGTGAGCATGCTGGTTGCATATTTTACTCATTCGAGGACATCCACTTGTTGCTTTGATTGTTCGGTTTTATTTCCTTTTGCCAAGTGGATGGACAAGAATGCCTAAGAACCTCC